>NW_024070210.1:37333178-37618762 GCF_014754425.2 Oryx dammah
CGGGGGTCACCCTGGAGACTGTGGACGTGTGAGCCCAGGTGCAGGGTGTGAGGATTTTGGGGGTCTCAGCCCATCCACACGGGTCTGGATCCTGTACCCAGAGACCCCGTATGCGCTCTTTACCTCAGTGTGACTTGTCCCCTCTGAGATTTCCAACGTCTGAATTGGGGGTGTCACCCTGATTAACCTGTGGTTCTTTTTCTTCTCTTCATATTGTCACATTCACATGAGGTTAGGCACCTTTGAGTGCGTTGCTGCTCTGCGTTCTGCTGAGTGAAAGAAAACCTTTGGTGGTGTCGTATTAATATGATAGCATCAGTTCAGTCGCTCAGTCGTGTCCGACTCTTTGCAACCCCATGAATCGCAGCACGCCAGGCCTCCCTGTCCATCACCAGCTCCCTGAGTTCACTCAGACTCACATACTGCTTTAGCTGCTCCTAACTCTGCGCATCTATAAGATAGTTTGCTTTTCTGCCCCCTAACTCTGCAGAAGCTACACTTCACACCTATTGTCTTTTGCTGCTTACCCTTATAACACCCTCCATAGTTACACATCAGAAAGGTGGCTGCAGAGCCCCTGAACTGCCAGACTCAATTACTGGGTTACTGATGCCAGCCTATGACTGTTTTTGAGAATATTCTAACACATTTATTCCTCATCACCAACCCCTCACTGCAAGCCCTTGCCTTATATGAGTCCCTAGACTCCTCATGGCGCGCGGGGGGTGGGGGGTGGGGTGGGGGTTGGGGTGCCACAGTTCTTGAAGCACAAGCCTACTGTGTTCCCCTCTCCACTGGCTGAGGATTAAAGACAACTTTCTATTTCCTCCAAGCTCTGTCTCCATATTTTTTTATTTAGCTTCGGTGGAAAGAGACAGCCAAGATTTTGGCCAGCAACACTTGCATGTTATTTTTAAGTGACCCTCCATACATTCTCCTAAATATATATACTCCTCCTAACAGTGCAGAAGGGTTCCTTTCTCTCCACACCCTTTCTAGCCTTTATTCTTTAAGATGTTTAAGTAAGTAAGAAAGTAAGTGAAGTCGCTCAGTCGTGTCTGACTTTTTGCAACCCCGTGGATTGTAGCCTACCAGGCTCTCCTGTCCATGGGATTTTCCAGGCAAGAATACTGGAGTGGGTTGCCATTTCCTTCTCCAGGAGATCTTCCCAATCCAGGGATTGAACCCAGGTCTCCCACATTGTAGGCAGACGCTTAACCATCTGAGCCACCAGATGTTTAGAAGTGGCCAGTCTGATGAATGTGAGTGCTTACCTCATTGGACTTTTGATTTGTATTTCTCTAGTCATTAGTGATGCTAAGCATCTTTTCATGTGCCTATCTGCTATCTGCACGCTTTCCTGAGAGAAACAACTGTTTCGATCCTTGGCCCATTTTTTTCCCCTTGGTTTGTATGTATTTTTTATATTGAGCTGCGTGAGCTGTTTGTATGTTTTAGAGATGAATTCCTTGTGGGTCTCTTCCTTTGAAAATATTTCTTCCTATTCTGAGGGTTGTCCTTGTCTTTCCTTGAGGGTTTCCTTTTGGTATTCAAAAGCTTTTAAGGTTAATTCGGTTCCATTTTCTGATTTGTGGTTTATTTTTCATTTTTCTAAGAGGTAGATCCACAAAGAACTTGCTGCATTCATGTCAAATTGTGTTCTTTTTATATTTTTTTAAAGAATTTCATAGTATCCATCCTCACAACTAGGTTTTTAAATCTATTTGGAGTTTATTTTTGTGTACAGTGTTAAGGAGGAGTATAACCTCATTCTCATTTTCATGGCTGAAGGAAGGTTCACAATGTCCTCCATAGTGGCTGTTACCAATTTACATCCCAAGCGTTGGTGGAGGAGGGTTCCCTTGTCTCCACCCCCTCTCCAGCAATTATTGTTTTTAGAGTGTTTGGCCATGGCCATTCTGACTGGTGTGATGTGATACCTCCCTGTGGTTTAGATTTGCATTTCTCTAATAAATAGTGATATTGACATCTTTTCTTTTGATTATTTTAAAGGGTGTGGGTTAAACTTACTTCTTGAAATTGGCTTCACTAACGCCTGCCTTGTTTTGAATTTTTTCCTGATGACCACCCCTAAGGCATTTCTCCACGCCTTAGGAGGGCAGGTGTTTTTTACGTTGTGAAATGAAAATATCTCCTGCCATATTAATAAACAAAAATGTCACAGCCATCAGCAATATCTGGCCTCCAGCTGTGAATGAGGGCTCCCCAAACTGCAATCCAGAGGACGCTGCCACCCCCCACGGTGATTACTGAGGAGTGGGGGGGGGGGGGGACGGGGGCGGGCGGAATGCAAGAAGCAAGGGGAACTAGGAAACAAGATTGGCCCAGATAGCTGAAATGCATGAGAAAAGAATGAATGCAGCAAGCCCAGAGGCTTGCATCTTCCCATACAAAGAATGCTAAATTCCTTAACTGGGTATCTGATCTTTGCTGTTCAGACTGTCTGCTCCCTTTTTTGCAACCTTGTATATAGCCTGACTCCCCCTCCTGCCTCCTTGGAGCAGTTTTGTTAGAGCTACTGAGATGCTGTCTCCCAGGTTTGGAGTTGTAAACATTCCCACCAAGTAAAATAACTTTCTACTTTCAGGTTGTAACTTTATTTTTCAGTTGACAACTTACAGACCTTGAATCCTTGTGAATGTTAAATGCCCAGCAGCACAGCTCTTCATGGTGTTGTTACAGAAAATGGCCACAAGGCGGAAGGACTTCTTCATGCCGCACCTTTTTTTTTTAAACTGTAATTTCCTTGTTATTTCTATTGGAAAAGGATTGATTTCTAATGTGTTTGTTTCAGATGTACGGGAACTCAATTCAGTTATATTAATACATAGATGTTTATTCTCTTTTGGTTTCTTTTTCACATATAGATGATCACAGTGTGTTCGATAAACTTGCGTATGCTGTTCAGTAAGTACTTTTTGATCACCTATTTTATACACACACACACACACATATATATTTAAGGGATTGTTCATTCCAGTTCCTTAGATTATCTCGCCTGTATCTGGAAGGCAGCAGATACTCCAGGTTCATTGTGGAGGCACACTGCCTGCCACGTGTTCCCAGCTCCCTCAGCCCCACACACTCCAGCCTTGGGATCCAAGCTAATCCAGCTCCAGGGATGAGACACCAGCCCAGGTCATTATGTCCTAAGGGAAATAGAATCAGCATTTCTTTTTTGCTTCTGCTGTTTTTATCTCATCATTTGAACTGGAGTATATAGGTGAATTACAGTCTTGTGGGTGGGTTTTTTTTTTTTTTCCTTCTACCACAACTAGTTTCACTTCTATTAATACATATTGAGTTTTTTTTTTCCATATAGGTTATTACAGAGTGTGGAGTAAGTGTCCTTGTGGGTCCTGGTCATTTATACAGTGGGTTCTGGTCATTTATTTTATAAATAGTAATGTGCATATATTAGTCTGAAGCAACTCTAAAGGAACTCATTTCTCCAAGCCCCACATCTTTATATCTTGATGATTAGAAGTTTCTTTTCTAAGTCTGTGAGGCTCTGTCTCTGGGCAAGAAGTTCAGTTCTGCCCATCTTTAGATTACGCCTAGAGGTGATATCATATGATACTGATACTTGTCTCTTCCTACATCCCTTACTTCACTCAGAATGATCATCTCTATTTTCTCTCCTGTGGCTGGCTTTGGCATTATTTCCTACTTCTTTATGGTTGAGAAATATTGCATTGTGTACATGTACCCTGTCGTCTGTATTAATTCAACTGTGCTTCTACAATAGCTTGATTCCCAGTCTTGGCTATTGTACATTACAGGGTCAAAATCACAGGGTTACCCATTTTTTATTAATATTTTGGCTGTATTCTCAACCCCACCCCAGTCCAAACATGAGACACAGGCCTGCTCAGGCTCCAGGGATAGGATAGCAGGCCAAATCAGTGAGGTTTCAGGGAATAAATTAGGCACTGATTTTTTTCTTTTTTTTTTTTAATCTCATGCTGAAGCTATGTCAGAGTATAGTCGATTTGCAGTTTTGCGCTTGCCATTAGTGTACAGCCACCTGATTTAGTTATGACATATCTATGCAGTGTATCTGTTCCTTTTCGGATTCTTTTGCCATAGAGATTATTGCAGAAGCTCAAGCAAAATTCCACTTGCTGAACATCAGGTCCCTCTTGAGCATCTATGACAGCTACAGATTTCTGTGGATATATGGAAGGAAGGAAAGAGATAATCCTTTTGGATTCTCTATTACACCTACAGATTTCTGTGTATATGTAAGTCCCTACCTCTGAATTCATCCCTGCCCTTTCCTTTTTTTTTTTTTTTTTTTTTAATGGAACCCTCTGTGTTTGAATTCTCAGAGTCTCTTTTTGGGTTCTAACTTTAGTTCCTTTGTATCTCTTTTTAAATTTTTCCTACAAGGGACATCAAAGGCTGTTGTCTTCCTCAGTCTGGCTGATTTCACTTACTGTATGGTCCTTCAAGGTCCATCCTCCTAGTGACCGGTGGCATAATTTCATAATTTCGGTGGTGCTTTTTCATGGCTGAGCAATGGTCCATTGTCTATCTGCAGCACATCTTTTTTAACCTTTAATCTGTCAGTGGACCTTTTGCAGGCTCTGTTTTGGCTGTTCCAAGTAGAGCTGCAGGGAATGTTGGAGTGCACGTGTTTTTATTGAATGATGAATGATGACCATCTCAGCTTATAGGCCCAGGTATGAGGATGTCTGATCCTAGGATTGGCTCTCTTGAGAGATTTTTTATTTTTATTTTTTTGACATGCGGAGTCTGTGCTTTCTAGTAGCTGTTGTCAATGTCCATTTCCACTGAACATGTAGTGGGGTTACCTCACCTGCCAGCTCTCTCCTGCATTTATTGTTTGTAGACTTGTGAGGATGGCCAGTTTGACTGGTAGGATTTGATTTTCCATTGTTGTTTTGATTGATATTCCTACAGCAATTAGGAATGCTGTGCATCTCCTCCTGTGGTGGAGGTTTGCTTTTTTTTTTTTTTTTCCTGTTTCCTTTACATTAAAGGGTGTGAAGAAAATTTACTATGGCAATTGGCTTCTTGAAACTCTGTTGTGTTTGGAATTTATTTCTTCAATCCCTGCCCTGGGAGATTTCCTGAGGGCAGCTGTCATTAACAGAACCCCAGGCCTTGTGAATCAGAGGTCAGCCTCTTTGGTCAAGTTGTAGTTGCAGGAAATGTTTACAGGTGACTGCACTTTTTAAACCCCATGTGCGGAGGAGCCTGGAAGGCTGCAGTCCATGGGGTCGCAAAGAGTTGGACATGACTGAGAGACTTCACTTTCACTTTTCACTTTCCTGCATTGGAGAAGGAAATAGCAACCCACTCCAGTGTTCTTGCCTGGAGAATCCCAGGGACGGCGGAGCCTGGTGGGCTGCCGTCTATGAGGTCGCACAGAGTCAGACATGACTGAAGCGACTTAGCAGCAGCAGCAGCACTTTTTAAAGCACATCTCTGGTTCCTGGGAAAGTCAGCATCCTGGGCTGTGGATTACAGTGAATTGTACCTGAGCAAACACCTAAGGGCTTCTGTTTCACTACTTTTCTCCCCCGTAAAGCATCACACACAAACATACACACACACACCAGACTAATTACTTCTGGGTCCACAGCACTCTGCTGAGTGTGCTTAGGTGCCTAGGAGGCTGCACTCCAAAAAGGAGGCTTGAACTGAAGTGCCCAGCACCAGGGCACATGCAGGGTTTGTAATATTTGCTCCCAAGTCCCTGGAGGCCTGGATCCCACTGGGGAGTCTGGTCCAAGCCAGAACATAGCAGGCAGTAGATGTTTAAAAAGGGTTCAGTAAAGGGCGCCCTGCCAGGCTGTGTCAAACTCACCCCAGTCCATCAGTGGGACCTACACCTGCTTAGGCTCCAGGGATAGGACAGCAGCCCCAGTCAGGGTGGTTGGGGTGAGTAAAGTAGGCACTGCTTCTCTTCCCTTCTCTAACATCATGCCGATGTTATGTTGCAGTATAGTCAATTTGCAATGTCCTGATGGTTGTCATATAGTCACCTGATTCAGGTATAACATATCTATGAAATATGTCTATTCTTTTTCGGACTTTTTGCCATAGAAGGTCAAACAGTTGTGAACATCAGGTCCTGATGGATTATGTATCTCAGATACAGTTTTCTGTGTATGCAAAGAAAGAAGGTAGGATATAATTTCTCTGGATTCTCTCCTAGACATACAGATTTCTGTGTATAGGTTAGAGGTACAGATTCCCATGTATATGGAAAAGGCAGGAAGGATGGGAGAAAGGAAGAGGATAATCCTTAGGGATTATTGATTAGAAATACAGGTTTCTGTGTCTATGTTAGTTCAGATCGCCTTTCATTTTCAGGCCCTTCATATTCTCTTTTTGTTTTTTCTTTTTTTTGGAACCCTTTGTTTGTGTATGAAATCTCAGAGTCTCTTTGGGCTCATAAATTTGATACTTTGTATGTCTATTGATATTTTACCTAGAAGGTGTATTTATACACTGCTATCTTCCTATGGCTGACTGACTTCTCTTAGAAGTAATCCTTTAAGGTCCATCCATGTGGATACCTGAGGTTATGTGACCCCAGGTTCAGTGTCTGGGATGGGGGTTCTGGAGACTGTGGCTGTGTGACCCCAGGGACAGGGTCTGGGGGTGGGGTCACCTTTGAGTGTGCCCACACGTGACCTCAGGTGCAGGGTCTGGGGGCCTCACTCCTCTGCACGAGTCAGGATCATGTGTACCTGGAGACGCCCTCTCTCCGCTTTTCCTGTAGCGTGTCTTGTTCCCGTGAGATTCCCAACATCTGAGTTGAGGGTGTTGCCTGATTCACCTGGGGTCCTTTGTCTCTTCTTGTTGCATTCATATGAGGTCAGGCGCCTTGGGGCAGCTGTGCTCCGTGTTCTGCTGAGTGACTGATGAAACTTGGTGCACAGTTTCTGAACCCCACTTGAAATTCTGGCCCTTGCACGGTGAAGCCTGTACACTGACCCCGCAATGTGGTGAAGGAAAGGAAGCATGTGTTGTAGATGCTGAGCAAGGAGTCCAGGGCAGACAGTGCTTAAAAGGCTCACACTCCCTGAAGGCTTCATGGGAAGTTGAAAGACAAAGTTAACAAGGGGCTTATGGAGTAGGTGATCTGCTCAGGAACCTTCTCCTGATTGGCTGGTGGTGAGGTCATCGGGAGTCAGCATCATCACTTTCTGGTTCTACCAGGTCTGGAGTCTGCCTGCTTGTGGGCAGCATGCAGTCAACTTCTCCACCTGATGGGGGTTTCAGCGTGTATAAGACAGCTCACAGAACACGGCTCAGAACATTATCTACAGCCCTTGAGGAGGAACATAGGTCCTTGACTTTGTTTAATGGCTAAGTTATTGTTTTCTCTTTTTTGACATTTTTCCTTTCTTTCTGCATGTTCTCACTTTTCTGGTTAAATGTACTCTTTGGAACTCAGAGAAGCCTGGGAGTCTAAAGGTTTTCTACAGACAGGAGGCAGGCAGAGGACATGCGATGTTTTCCCTTAAAATTTGATTATTTTTTGGATTAATGGATTAATCAACGCTTCATAGGATCTACTCCTCTTGTTTTATTCCCACCTCTTCCCAGGAAGGTAAATTTCAGTGATTAAAGGACAAGGTAGGGACTTCCCTGGTGGTCCAGTGGCTAACAGTCTGCGTTTACAGTGCAGGGGACCCAGGTTCATTCCCTGGTCAGAGAACTAGATCCCACATGCCACAGCTAAAAGATTCCTACGCCAGACCTGCCCCAGTCAAATATTATGATACATAAATTACAAATATAAAAAACAAAAAATTTTAATTAAAAATAAGATACTTGGTAAAGCCCATATGTAGCCACTCTTGTATGCCGCAAGTCTTTCTTCAGAGAATACACGGCTATGCTACGCGTCCACAGACAGGATCCCGGGACAGTTAGAGAGATGTCACCAGACAGACTGCGCCTCTAATACCAGAACTACAAGAGGCAGTGTTCTTGGTAAACGGGCAGGATTTGTGATTGCTGAGCTCATCCACCTCTTTTAATCTTTCCTTGAATGTATGTCTGTGCTTGAAACAGGGCAGGACACTGTTCTCATTGCCGCCCCCCCGCCAATCATGTCTTCCGCTTGCCTTTTATCTGTGGAAAGTTTCAGTCAACAAGTAAGTTTAATCAGAGAAATGAGAAATGCTAAAAAAAAAAAAAAAAAAAGGGAAAACAGTCCAAGGAGACTAAACAATGACAATGCTGTCATTACGCATCGTCAAGGACCTTCAGTTCTTTCTCAAAGTCTGTAGATAAAGTTCTGAGCCACATTCTGTGAGCTGTCTTGTTGCAGAAACTCAGCACCACACTCAGAGAGCTAGAGAACTCAGGTTTATTATGCCGGCAGGGCCAGAGAAGTTAAACTCTTAAGCTCTGAGCCCCGAACAAAGGGATTACAGAGTTTTTATAGACAGATTGTAGTGGGCAACACTAGCTGCTAATAGGCTGATTTAAACTAAGGGGTTTCGCATGAGCGAGGGAACAGCAGTCAAGATGGGGAGGGGGATGCCTGACCTTTCACAGACAGGCATGATTAAGCACGTTTGCAGGGGCTGGGCGATTGCAAAGAGCAGGACAAGAGTGAGTGAGCTAAGCTCCAGTTCCTAGTACTATAAGTCCCCACTTTCTGAGACTGTGTGACCTATGTGATCCAGACTTTGCAAGGAACAAGCTGAGTTACAGAGGCAGAACAAGCAGCAGGTTATGTAAAATTTTAACTTTTCCTCTTCAAACCTCAGGTGGAGGAGTTAACTATATGATGACCAGACTGTACCCAGGACATGAGCTCCCACAATAATTCAGAGATCTGGCCAAAAAGAAACGGGAACAAACTGACCCTGGAACTAAAAATTAATTGTACTTAAAACAAGATGACACTGGTCAGACCTCTGATAACCAGTTTCACGTTGACTGTCAGAGCTACCCTCTGCTTGTCGGAGAAGGCAACGGCTTTGGACAGACGTCTACCACCCCACTCTCCGCAGGTGCTGGCATCTAAAATAAAGCACACTTTCCTTTTCACCAACCTGGCCTATTTATTGGCTTTTCAGCAGCGAGCAGCCAGACCCCACATACTCTTTCAGTAAAATGCTGATTCACAATTGTTTTAATAAATGACTAGGTATTGGTTTACATTTATTTTACTATTAACTATCAGTGGGTTTATGCATCCTGATATAAGCTTTATGCAAGGAGAAACATTTCTTCTTACTAATATGAACAGTATTGCTTCTATTAATTAATAAATTCAGTTTAGTTCAGTTGCTCAGTCATGTCTGACTCTCTGCCATCCCATGGACTGCTGCATACCATGCCTTTCTGTCCATCACCAACTCCCAGAGCTTGCTCAAACTCATGTCCATCAAGTCAGTGATGCCATCCAACCATTTCATCCTCTGTTGTCCCCTTCTCCTCCTGCCTTCAATCTTTGCCAGCATCAGAGTCTTTTCCAGTGAGTCAGTTCTTTGCAACAGGTAGCCAAAGTATTGGAGTTTCAGCTTCAGCATAAGTCCTTCCAATGAATATCTAGGACTGATTTCCTTTAGGCTGGACTGGTTGGATCTCCTTGTAGTCCAAGGGACTCTCAAGAGTCCTCTCCAACACCACGGTTTAAAAGCATCAGTTCTTTGGCGCTCAGCTCTCCTTATGGTCCAAATCTCATGTCCATACATGACTACTGGAAAAACCATAGCTTTGACTAGATGCACCTTTGTTGACAAAGTAACGTCTCTGCTTTTTAATATGCTGTCTAGGTTGGTCATAACTTTTCTTCCAAGGAACAAGCATCTTTTAATTTCATGCCTGCAGTCACTATTTGCTGTCATTTTGGAGCGCAAGAAAATAAGGTCTGTCACTGTTTTTGTTGTTTCCCCATCTATTTGCCATGAAGTGATGGGACCAGATGCCATGACCTTAATTTTTTGAATGTTGAGTTTTAAGCCAGCTTTTTCATTCTCCTCTGTCACTTTCATCAAGAGGCTGTTTAATTCCTCTTTGCTTTCTGCCATAAGGGTGGTATCATCTGTATATCTGAGTTTATTGATATTTCTCCCAGCAATCTTGATTCTAGCTTGTGCTTCATCCAGCCTGGCATTTTGCATGATGTACTCTGCCTATAAGTTAAATAAGCAGGGTGACAATACTCGACATACTCTTTTCTCAATTTGGAACCAGTCGTTGCTCCATGTCCAGTCTTAACTGTTGCTTCCTGACCTGCATATAGGTTTCTCAAGAGGCAGGTCAGGTGGTCTGGTATTCCCATCTCTTAAACAATTTTCCACAGTTTGTTGTGATCCACACAATCAAGGGCTTTGGCATAGTCAATAAAACAGAAAGAGATGTTTTTCTGAAACTCTCTTGCTTTTTCCATGATCCAATGGATCTTGGTAATTTGATCTCTGGTTCCTCTGCCTTTTATGAATTCAGCTTGAACATCTGGAATTTCTCAGTTCATGTACTATGGAAGCCTGGCTTGGAGAATTTTGAGCATTACTTTGCTATCCTGTGAGATGAGTGCAATTGTGTGGTAGTCTGAACATTCTTTGGCATTGCCTTTCTTTGGGATTGGAATGAAAACAGACCCTTTCAGTCCTGTGGCCACTGCTGAGTTTTCCAAAGTTGCTGGCATATTGAGTGCAGCACTTTCACAGCATCATCTTTTAGGACTTGAATTAGCTCAACTGGAATTCCATCACCTCCACTGCTGCTGCTGCTGCTGCTGCTGCTAAGTCGCGTCAGTAGTGTCCAACTCTGTGGGACCCCATAGACGGCATCCCACCAGGCTCCGCCGTCCCTGGGATTCTCCAGGCAAGAACACTGGAGTGGGTTGCCATTTCCTTCTCCAATGCATGAAAGTGAAAAGTGAAAGTGAAGTCACTGAGTCGTGTCCAACTCTCAGCGACCCCGTGGACTGCAGCCTACCAGGCTCCTCCGTCCATGGGATTTTCCAGGCAAGACTACTGGAGTGGGGTGCCATTCCCTTTTCCAATCACCTCCACTAGCTTTGTTCAAAGCGATGCTTCCTAAGGCCCACCTGACTTCAGACTCTAGGATGTCTGGCTCTAGATGAGTGATCACACCATTGCGATTATCTGGGTCATTAAGATCTTTTTTTATAGTTCTTCTGTGTATTCTTGTATAATCAGTAAATTAGTCTGGTATTAGTTAGTACTTGATGTGTTTATTATTCGTATTTAGGTGATTGTGTGGTTGACCTTGAATGCTTTGTTAATTGATGACTGCTTTTAAACTAACTGTGGTATTGTATATGCTTATTCTCTAGAGACAGTTGTTGTTTAGCTGCCCAGTCATGTCCAACTCTTTGTGACCCCATGGACTCATGGCCTACCAGGCTCTGACCTGCCCTAGCCCACGAGGCTCCTCTGACCATGGAGATTCTCCAGGCAAGAACACTGGAATGGGTAGCCATGCCCTCCTCCAGGGGATTTCCCAACCCAGGGATCTTTGAGTCCCTGCATGGGCAGGTGATTCTTTACCACTGAGCCACCAGGGAAGCCCAGAGACATTTGTACCCTGAAACTAAAAACCTGTATCTAAAAACTTATATCTTTTAAAATAATACTGAACGTTATGTTAAAAGTTATGTTTTTAAGCAATATTTTAAGTTGAACTAAAGTTCTTTTCTGAACAACCAGCTATCACCAGGCTTATAAGGTTTATTAGCTCTACTCATAAATCATAGGATGGGTTTGTTCTTGTAAACTGTCCATAAGCAGCTCCTCTGGCTCCAGGATATTCAACTTCTTTCATCATCCTTTATGGTACTTTATCCATAGCACCAGCTTTAAATTTCTGTCTTCTACACATAGATGCTAAGTGAGTCTTTTATTTACTTATGAGAGTTGAATGTGGTGGGAAGTTTGGTCTGGTTTTAGCACAAAGGGTTCTGAGGTTTAAAATATCCTCTAGGCTTCACTTTGATCCATCCAAGCCCACTTTCCAGGATGCTCATCTTGCCAGGACTTATTTCCTCTTGTATGTTAGGAGCTTATTAGTGGGTTATGAAGTTATTGATATTGGAGGTGGTGACTGTGTGTGCTTCCTGACTCAATCAAGCTTTCTATTCTTTATTTACTACTAAATTCTCCTTTGGTTTTTTTAATTTCCTAAAAATTTTTGTATAAATTATGTTCCCGAGGTACAAAATATAGTCTACATCTTCCCCTCCCACGGGCTACGCCTTGAGTCAACATCTGATAATTATGGTAAGTATACTTTCTGCTGTTCTCATCAGGATTCTCTAAGGATGAGGTTTACCAGAGTCTGCTGATTATCAAACAGGCTCCTCTAGAGAAGTGTGAATCACCACCAAGTTCTCTGACTTTTAGGCTGATGCTCACCCTATTCTGGTGAATAATTTTGTTGTTATAATTATGTGAATGTAGGACTAAGCATAGAGCGATATCTAATCCCAGAGTGGATCTTTGTTGTGGTGTAATCAGAAGTGTTAAAGTCAGTTTTGTAGCTTCTTTATATTTTTAATTATTTTATTTTTTAATTTAAAAACTTGTCTTCCACTTTTATTGATATGTAACTGACATAAACAGACTGTATAATTTTGAAATATACACCATAATAAGTCGACTTATATACATGATGAAATGATTATCACAAAAAATTTAGTGAACATCCAATCTTATATAAATACAACATCAAATAAATAGGAAAAATAGTTTTTCCTTTGTGTTGAGAACTCTTTAAGATTCTCTTAGCTTTCATATGTAACATGCACAGTGTTAATTTTTTCTGTATCTTATTTTCTTTTAGCTGTGGATTTTTACAGCTTCACTAGGACTTAACCTTATTCTGAGGTAATCCTTAACATGCTTTACACTGGTTTTCAACTGATATGAGTCAATCTTAGGACCAAAGTGGCTGACATAAAGTGTGCCAACCCTAATTAGTTAACGTAACTTACTCAGACTTGCTCTTGTGTGTGCTTGGTCTCTCAGTTGCGTCTGACTCTTTGCTCAGTTGTGTCCGACCCCATAGACTGTAGCCTGGCAGGCTCCTCTGTCCGTGTGATTCTCCAGACAAGAATACTGGGGTGGGTTGCCAATTCCTCCTCTTCCCGACCTGGGGACAGAACCTGCATCTTCTGTGTCTCCTGCATTGCAGGCGAGTTCTCCACCTGCTGAGCCTCCTCTTACGGCTTACCTTTCATCCCTGCCATTTCCCAAGAGGCAGAGTCACATAAGGCATACTTTTTTGTGCACCTGGTGTCTGCTCCTTTTAACCTTCTATCTTTAGAGACCGTTCTCACCGGATGCAGATAATTGAGTGTGTAATTGTATCAATATTAGACATTAGTAGACTGGAACTTGTGTATTTATGGGATTATTGAATTCATCCAGGTATTTACAGGGCTTCACTTTAATTATTAAGCTACATCACCAGGTTGAGTGGAACTTTCTATGAATACGTTTTATGCATAAGTTAAGTGATATATTGGTATTCAGTGTAGTAGTTTGGGTTAGGTTAAAATTATAATTGAAATTTCTTTTGAAGATTATTAAAATGTACTTTATTGCTTATTTTGTTTGTGGTACATGGCAGGTCCAGAGGGATGTCTTTATTTTTACATACATTGTCTTTTTTATTGGGGTATAGTTGCTTTACAATGTGGTGTTGGTTTCTGCTGTAAAATGAAGTGAATCAGCTAAGGTATACATATATCCTTACCCACTTGAGCCTCCATCCTCCCCATCCCGCCCCTGAAAGTCATCACAGAGCACAGAGCTGAGCTCCCTGTGCTATGCAGCAGCTCCTGCTAGCTGTCTGTTTTACACATGGAGAAGGAAATGGCACCCCACTCCAAGGTTCTTGCCTGGAGAATCCCAGGGACAGGGGAGCCTGGTGGGCTGCCGTCTATGGGGTTGCACAGAGTCGGACACGACTGAAGTGACTTAGCAGCAGCAGCAGCAGCGTATATATGTTGGTGCTACTCTCTCAGCTTCCCCCACTGTGTCCACAGTCTGTTCTCTAAGTCTGTGTCTCTAGTCCTGACCTACAAGTAGGTTTATCAGTACCTTGAGTCAACATTTCACTTCAGTAGACAAGGACTTGGGGGCTTATACATGGTTTCATTAGCTGGAGTACAAGTAGCTCCTTGTGCTGTCTATGACTTGCCCAGTGGCCGGAGGCAGACTTGTCTGGAGGGAGAGAAGCATGTATTCAGCAAAACTAACTGAAAAATGGGACAGCAGGGAAGGCAAAATTGTGATAAATTAAAGTGGCTCTGCATGGTGCCTTTGTTAGGAAAACAAAAACAAAAACCCAGTTCTAGGAGCCTCTCCAGGAACCAAGCCTGCGTTAATACAGAGCATCTGTATTAAACCCAGCCACGCCACTCTCGGCACATTGCCACACGATCATTTACATGGAGTTTGTCAATTTATTGGGCTTCCCCAGTAACTCAGCTGGTAAAGAGTCTGCCTGCAATGCAGGAGACCTGGGTTCGATCCTTGGGTTGGGAAGATCCCCTGGAGAAGGGAACAGTATTCTGGCCTGGAGAATTCCCTGGACTGTATAGTCCATGGGGTTGCAAAGAATCGGACATGACTGAGCAACTTCCACTTTCACTTTGTCAATTTATTACAACTGGTACACTCAACAACACTTTGATATACCACAGGTATCTCTGCCGTTTGCTATTATAAAATCACACAGAATCTATGGTAAGACAGCTCAGTTCAAGTGTGGCTTTCCATTAAACAGCTTCTTGCGGCGGCTTCTCTTGTTGCAGAGCATGGGCTCTAGGGCACAGGCTCAGTAGTTATGGTGCACGGGCTTAGTTTCTCCACAACGTGTAGGATCTTCCTAGACCAGGAATCGAACCCATGTCCCTTGCACTGGCAGGAAGACTCTTCACCACTGGACCACCAAGGAAACCCATGAAGTAATTTATACACAAGAGAATTTTATGGAAGCCATACACGCAAACAATTCCAGTGGAATTCTTCAGAAGGAAGTAATGAGCGTATCATTTCAGCTTTATATTTAAAGCTTTGCTTGCGTAATGGTTGAAAATTGTTTCTTAAAAACACAGTAATACACATGCCTCTAAGCAGGAAGTTGATGTAGTGGAACGCTGTGGAGAGATAGCAAGGAACTGTGTGTATACCTACACACACACTCATCAGAAATATCATTAGTGGCTGTTTTCTCTGGGTAGTGGAATCATAGAAAATGATTAAAACTTTCTATTTGCTTTGCAGTAAGTTATGAATTTTCTCCCATATATGTAAAACTTTGATAACTTTTAAAAAAGAGATTACTTGGGGGGAAAAAATCAATGCTCCCCTGTAAAACAGAATTTAGATAGCTTTCTCCAGAATTTTCGTTCTACAGAATTCCATTTTTCGAGGCTTGTAACAGTAACGGCAAGGCCATTCCTGAGTGCTATCAGAAAATCTGTTCAGCGAATTACTGCCTTTCCAAGTAATCACAGCAGCAAAAGAAAAGGATTTCTTTTCCATTTCCCATCATTATAAGTTTAAATTAAATTCTGTCTTCTCTTTGTTTCCTTGTTCTCTTGTCCGTGTTGTTTCTTTGTGGCTTAAAAGAGGATCATTTTGTGAGACCATCTCTATGGAAACTCTAAGAAAATACAGAAAGAATTGGCCAAGTTGGAACGAACACAAACAGTGAAATCCATTTCATAGTCCTTTTGGGGCCTGTGATTGTCCAGTGCATCTCTGTCTCCTCTGGTTCTAATGCTGAAATTCTTCGTCTCTCGTTTTGTACAGCCTCGGCCATCTCTGAGACTCAGTGACCCTCCAACCTGAGGAGGAAGGCTTTGCTCCTACATAACAGCACCAACAGGATAGTTGTTCTCATCCCTGGTAATGTGTCTGGGGATCCGAGATAAAGGAAACAATGCTTTACTTGCTTCGTTTACTCCTTTTCTTTCTCCTTGATGGAAGCTAAGGCTCTGTAAATGTTACTGTATTCTATTTATTCTCTAATGGCTACTTAGCAAAAGGTTTAGCCTTTCTTCTCTACCGAACCTCAAATGAGAGCCTTTAAAAATGTAACTTCTCTCTTCAGGTAATGCAACAGTAACACATATATTGATGTGTGTGTAATATAGCATACACTTTGCCCAGATGGACATATAATAGCAAAAATCTCAATGAAATTATTTAACATGTACCATTTTTTAAAATATGCACTGGTAAGACCAACTCAGTGAAGACCAACTCAGTGGATGGACTGAGTAGAAGCTCCAAAGCACTTCCCAAAGCCACACTTGCAGGAAAAAAAAAGCATGGTAAATGTTCGGTGGTCAGCTACCAGAACTAATCCACTACAGCTTTCTGAGTCCCACCGAAACTACTGCATCTGAGGATCATGCTCAGCAAATCAATGAGATGCACCAAAAACGGCAAGGCTTGCAGCCAGCATTGGTCCACAGAAAGGGCCCAATTCTTCTCCATGACAATGCCCCACTGCAGGTCGCACAACCAACACTTCAAAAATTGAACAAATTGGGCTACGACATTTTGCCTCATCTACCATGCTCACCTGACCTCTCACCACTGACTACCACTTTTTCAAGCATCTTGATGACTTTTTGCAGGGAAAACACTTCCACAACCAGCAGGATGCAGAAACAGCTGTCCAAGAGTTTATCATATCCTGAAGCACAGATTTTTTTTTTTTTTGCTACAGGAATAAACACACTTATTTCTCATTGGCAAAAATGTGTTGATTCTAACAGTTCCTATTTTGATTAATAAAAGTATGTTTGAGCCTAATTATAATGATTTAAAGCTCACAGTTTGAAACCACATTTACATTTGCCCCAAACTAATAGATGGACAAAAGGTACATAATAAGATGCTCAGCATCACTAATTATTAGAAATGCAAATCAAAATCACAATGAAATACCACCTCACATCAGTCAGAGTGGCCACCATCCAACCTTCTCATAGATAGGACACAAGAGAGGGATCTTTATGTATCTTTGTACCTATTTGCATCTTTCATTCATAAAAATGATTAATGGCAGAGAGGCAGAACCAGCATGATGCTTTGAAAGGTTCTTAATTCTCACCAAATGAGAAATTCTAGCAAAGTATTTATTTTACATAAAACTGAGAGATGGTATTAAATGTAAAATTATGAAAAAGAAAGAACTGAAGATGCTCTGATGCAAACATTGTTGAATTCTTTTGTCAATCTCAGGGAGAGAATATTAAATGTTTAATGGCATTTTAATGATGATAACCTTGGAATTAGATTTCTCCAGCAGTGCTAATGCTGAGGGAGGCTATTTAATACATTTTTAAAATGTCATGTAGGTGGGATTTACATAAATAGCAGCAGTTATATACACATGCAGACAACTAACATTTGCTTTGCTAATACATATCACTCTAAATCTAAGACAGGGCACAGAACAATAGATTAAAACATTTGTCCAACCAACAAAACAGGCAAATTAGCTAGTTGCCATGGGATTTTTAATTGGAAAATTCCTGACTAGATCCAGGTAAGTTATGGTATTTTAAATTAGTGTCTTCCTTTATCAGATAATTTCAATAATTTGAAGATGTGAGAAAGAAGCAGCACATCTTTTGTCTTCCATAGTTCGTGAATGCATGAAAAGGATGTTGGATATTCTGCAAGAGTGGAAGGCTCTTAGTCCTCAGGGCAACAAGCAATATGCTGTAACTCTGTTCCCTTGGGCACACAGAGCTTTAGAACTTCCTGTAAACCCAAATTCAGTGCGGTTCCTTTGCTTAGGTCTCCTGTCTCTGAGTAAGACAGTCATCATGCTACCATCAGAGAGCATGGGCAAGCCAGTTTCATCTAGAGAACTAGAGTTCATGCCCACAGAATTTCATGTAAAAGAAAACAATTCCTCAGATCCATCAGACCGGCTTTTACATGGAAGTTCTTGAGCATGAACGTGTGTGATTTAATCTGCTTCTCAAACCCAGGACATCTGAACACTTGCTTGAGATCCCCAAGGAAAACAGAGATCATGAAAGGACAAAGCAAGCTTCATCACCAACTCCTTTATGACGGTCTCTGGTAGTAGGCATGACAACATGTGGAACATGCCTATATCAGATGGACATGAGTTTGAGTAAGTTCCAGGAGTTGGTGATGGACAGGGAAGCTGGTGTGCTGCAGTTCATGGGGTCACAATGAGTTGGACATGACTGAGCAACTGAACTGAACTGAACTGATTGTGGTGTGTAACTATTTTTATACATTGTTGGGTTCTATTTGCTAATATTTTCATGTAGATTTTTACATTTATGTTCATGAGAGATATTGGTCTGTAGTTTCTTTTTTTAGAATTTACTTTTGGCCGTGCTGGGCCTTCACTGCTGTGTGAGCTTTTCTCTTGCAACAAACAGGGCTTACTCTCCATTGGTGGTACCTGGGCTTCACTGCGAGGTGGCTTCTCTTGTTCTAAAGCTCTGTGTGCCCAACCTGTGCAGGTTCAGTAATTGTGGTGCATGGGCTTAGTCGCTTTGTGGCGTGTGGAATCTTCCCGGACCAGAGATCAAACCTGTGTGCCCTTCCTTGGCTCATGATTCTTATCCACTGTACCAACAGGGAAGTTCATTATATGATTTCTGTTGTTTTAAATTTGTTAAACTGTGTCTGTGGCCCAGAATGTGGTATCTTCTGTGTGAGCATGAGAATAATGTGTGTTCTACTGTTGCCATAATTTATAGATGTGAATTGTATCCAGTTGACCAATGTTATTTTTTTAATATTTGTTTATTTGGCTGTGTCAGGTCTGAGTTGCGGCATGCAGGATCTTCACTGCCTCATGTGGAATCTTTTGTTGCAGCTCACAGACTCTCTAGTTGTGATGTGCAGGCTCAGTAGTTGGGGGGTGTGGGTTCATGTGGCTTCAGTAGTTACGGCACATGGGCTTAGTTGCTCCATGGCATGTGGGATCTTAGTTCCCGAACCAGGGTTTGAACTCCTGTCCTTTGCATTGCAAGGCAGATTCTGAACCACTGGACCACCAGGAGGTTCCTAGATATTATTGTTGAGTGTAACTCTGTCCTTCCTGATTTTCTGCCTGATGATCTGACCATTTCTGATAGACAGGTGTTGAAATCTCCAGCTCAGATAGTGGATTTACCTATGTCCTTTGCAATTCTATTAGTTTCTTCTTCACAGTTTGTTATTAGGTTCATTCACATGAAGGATTGTTATGTCTTCCTGATAATTGATTCCTTTATCGTTATTTATCCCTGATACCTTTCCTTGCTTTGAAATTTGTTCTCTGTGAAGTTAATAGGCTACTCCTGCTTTCTCTTGACTGCTGTTTACATGTGGATTTTCAACTGTTTGTCTTTATACCCAGCGTAAGCTTCCTATAGACAACATATGACTGAGTCTGCAGTTTTGATCTAGCTTACAATCAATTATTGGTCATTTAGATCACTGACTTTCAAAGTGATTATTGATGTAGTTGGATTAGTATCTACCACATGTTACTGTAGTTTATTTGTTGCCCTTTTCCATCTAACTTTTTTTGACACTTTTTCTGCCTTTTGTGATTTTTACCTGTGCATTTTGTAGATGTCATTTTCTCCCTTTTATTAGCATATCTCTTAAATATTCTTTTTACTTTTTTTAGTGGTTGCCCTAGAGTTTGCATCATACATTTACAGCTAATCATAGGCTACTTTCAAATAATGTCAAAATCCAAAGGTTCAAATACCTTAAAATAACAAAATAATCTTAGTTCCTTCCTTCAATCCCTAGAATCTTTGCTGTCACTTTTAAAATTTATATACAAGCATATTCTTGTTGTTGTTGTTTAGTCATTAAGTTGTGTCTGACTATTTGTGACCCCATGGACTGTAGCCTGCCAGGCTCCCCTGTCCATGGGATTTCCCAGGCAAGAATACTGGAGCAGTTTGCCATTTCCTTTACCAGGGGATCTTCCTGACCCAGGGATTGAACCTGCATCTCCTGAATTAGCAGGCAGATTCTCTACTGCTGAGCCACCTGGGAAGCCCATATACAAGAATACACAAGCATATATAATATATGCTTACATAATTGAATATATTGTCGGTAGTATTCTTTAACAAAATGTTATCTGATAGATACATAAGAACTAAGAAAAATAAATTTATTTTGACTTCACTTATTCTTTCCTCAATGCTCTTTCTTCCTTTATGTAGGCCTGAGTTTCTGACCTTCTCTCTAAACAACTATTTTTTCCTTTTGTCTAAACAACTGATAATTTTCCTTCCTAAACAACTTATTTTTACCATTTCTTCCAAGGCAACAAATTCACTCAGTCTTTGTGTGTCTGAGAAAGTCTATATTTCTCCTTCATCTTTGATAGATAATTTTTTAGGACATAGAATTCTAAGTTGGTCATTTTTGCTCAACACTAAATACTGTACTCTATTCTCTTCGTGCTTTCATGGATTCTGAGAAATCAAATGTAATCCTTAGCTTTGTTTCTCTAGGATATTAGAGAATGATTAAAGAAAATCCAGGAAATACAAACAAACTTTAACCCTTCAAGAAGCAAACAGTCTTCATTTGGAAAACTGCAAAATAGGGGAGAAGGCAAGAAGCTTTTCTAAGAAAGAATGAAGAACAAGATAGAGACAAATAGAAAAATTCTGATTGGTTGGGCAACACAGTCTATCTTGTCTAGGACAAGAAGGAGCAAGGTAATAAGTACAGAGCCCAGAACTAGCTTGGCCTTTGAGGATTGACTGACTGGATATTGCAGTGTTTTTGGTCAAGAGGAACATGTCCAGAGACACAAAAGTCACATAAGTTTCAACTTGCTGCCACAGCACCCTAGCCAGAAGCAGCTCCATCTTGGACCTAGAAAGTTATTTCAACACCAGACAAGGTGCTTTGTTTTGTGTATCCCCTCTCTGGTGTCTCTCAGGATTTCTTGTTTATCTTTGGTCTTATGTAGACTGAGCAGAAAATTCCAGCCAGTTTTTATAACCCCCAAAACAATGATGCCATTAAAGTGCTGCACTCAGTATGCCAGCAAATTTAGAAAACTCAGCAGTAGCCATAGGATGGGGAAAGGTCAATTTTCATTCCAATCCCAAAGAAGGGCAATGCCAAAGAATGTTCAAAATACCACACAACTGTGCTTATTTCACACGCTAGCAAGGTAATCCTCAAAATCCTTCAAGTTGGGCTTCAGCAGTATGTGAACCAAGAACTTCCAGATGTACAAGCTGTATTTAGAAAAGGCAGAGGAACCAGAGGTCAAATTGTCAACATCTTTTGGATCACAGAAAAAGAAAAAGAATTCCAGAAAAACATCTACTTCTGTTTCATTCGGCTTCCCTGGTGGCTCAGACGGTAAAGCATCTGCCTACAATGCAGGAAACCCGGGTTTGATCCCTGGGTCGGGTAAATCCTCTGGAGAAGGAAATGGCAACCCACTCCAGTACTCTTGCCTAGAAAATCCCATGGATGGAGGAGCCTGGTAGGCTACAGTTTCTGGGTCGCAAAGAGTCAGACATGACTGAGCAACTTCACTTCACTCTGTTTCATTAACTATGCTAAAGCCTTTGATTGTGTGGATAACCACAAACTGTGGAAAATTCTTAAAGAGGTAGTAATACCGGACCATCTTAACTGCCTCCAGAGAGGCTTGTTTGCAGGTCAAGAAGCAACACTTAGAACCAGGCATGGAACAACAAACTGGTTCAAAATTGGGAAAGGAGGATGTCAAAGCTGTATATTGTCACCTTGCTTCTTTAACTTCTATGCAGAGAACATCATGTGAAATGCTGGGCTGGATGAGTCACAAGCTGGAATCAGGATTGCTGGGAGAAATACCAGTAACCTCACATATGCAGATGACACCACTCTAATGGCAGAAAGCAAAGAAAAATTAAAGGGCCTCTTAATGAGAGTGAAAGAGAAGAGTGAAAAAGCTGACTTAAAACTCCACATTCAAAAAGCAAAGATCATGGTATCCAGTCCCATCACTTCATGGCAAATAGATGGAGAAATAATGGAACCAGTGACAGATTTTATTTTCTTGGGCTCTAAAATCACTGCTTATGGTGACTACAGTCATGAAATTAAAAGACACTTGCTCCTTGGAAGAAAAACTATGACAAACCTGGACAGCATATTAAAAAGTAGAGACATCACTTTGCCAACAAAGGTCTCTCTAATCAAAACTGGTTTTTCCAGTAGTCATGTATGGATGTGAGAGCTGGACTATAAAGAAAGCTGAGCACCGATGAATTGCTTTTGAACTGTGGTGTGGGAGAAGATTCTTGAGAGTCCCTTGAACAGCAAACAGATCAAACCAGTCAATCCTAAAGGAAATCAACCCTGATTATTCATTGAAAGAAATGAAGCTGAAGATCCAATACTTTGGTCACCTGATGCAAAGAGCCAGCTCATTAGAAAAGACCCTGATGCTGGGAAAGATTGAAGGCAGGAGGAAAAGGGATGAGAGAGGATGAGATGGTTGGATGGCATCACCGACTCAGTGAACATGAGTTTGAGCAAACTCCATGAGACCATGAAAGACAGGGAAGCCTGGAGTACTGTAGTCCCTGGGGTTCCAAAGAGTCAGACACGACTTAGTGACTGAGCAACAAAAAATTGTTCCACCCACTTCATTTGTTTCTTTCTCTTTGCTCCTTCAGTTAGGCTCTGATGATGGTTGAGCTCCTCAGGGTAAATCCCACAATCCTGTGGGTGTCCCCCCCATCATTAGGTCCTTCTGGAGTTTTTAACACAGGTTGTCTCCACTGAGCCTCTGGCAACTCATAAATTACATTTAAGGCTTTCCTACCCCAGGACTGGCTCCTGTGGTAATTTCCACTTGTGTGTCTGCACTCCAGATGTTTTGTTCTAGCATGTGGGGTGCAGGAGTGGGACAGAGGTGGGTAGTTCCTGGCCCTGGGGCAGCTAGGCAATGAGGAAACCTGAGTAGGTTAGCCTCCGTAAAGTGCTTTCTCCTGAGGTCAGGTCTGGTGAAGAACTGGAGCATTTGGAAAAAAATGATACTCAAACATAAGAGCATCATGAAGAATTCCTTGGACCTTATAAGCAAAAGCAACATTCCTTAGTGCCAATAAAATGTGCACATTAGGTTTTGACTTGATTTACTGATCATCAATCCTTGAGTTGAGAAAATCCCTTGGAAAATGGAATGGCTACCCACTCCAGTATTTTTGCCTGGAGAATTCCATGGACAGAGGAGGCTGGTTGGCTACAGTCCATGTGGTTTCGGACATGATTGAAGTGACTGACACACTTTTGCTTCTTATCCAGTGTAATGCAGCAAGACGTCACCAGTGACATGTTTTCAACTACATTTATATGATAATAACTTTTTAAGTTTTGAAAATGCAGTTTTTGTTAGTCTGACTTCATCCTCTCCATACTCAGAAACCACACATTGTAAGCACAAGCTGCGAGGCCATCTGTGCAAGTAATTCAGGGAAGCTTGAGAACATGACTGTGTCAGCAGGATGTGATGAACTCTGGGGCAGACAAATGTGTGTGAGTAACTGGTTGTCTTGGAGATGAGATATTCAAGGCAACGTAGGAAGACAGTGCAGACATTGTCTTGACCGACACCTTCCCAACAGGGCGATTCCAAATGACAGACTCGGAATAATAAGTAGCCTGTTCCTGGGAACCACACGAACGTCTCCTCATCAGATGTTTGTTTACATAACGAATCGTTGCCTGAGATACTGAACCACCTCGAATCCTTGACACATTGCTTTTGTGCTATATAGAAACTCACAAGTGTTGTCTTACAAGACCGTACAAGCCACCTAAAATATTTTAGCAGGTTCAAAGCCACTTCTGCTTTCACCCGACTCATTCTTTTTAGAGAGAGAGAGATCTGTTTTTAAGGTAGGGTTTAAATGGTGCCTCTGGAGAAGGAAATGGCAACCCACTCCAGTACTCTTCCCTGGAAAATCCCATGGATGGAGGAGCGTGGTAGGCTACAGTCCATGGGGTCGCAAAGAGTTGGACACGACTGAGCGACTTCACTTTCTTCTTTCTTTTTTTAAATGGTGCGTGAGACCAGAATCTCTTTTTTAAAAAAATTTATTGGAGTTTACTTGCCTTACAGTGCATTCTGTTCATTTCTATTGTACAGCAAAGTGAATCAGCTATATGTGTAACTATATCCCCTCTTTTTGGATTTCCTTCTCATTTAGGTCACCAAGGGGGACAGAGGGGTGGGATGATTTGGGAGATTGGGATCAACATATATACACTATTGATACTGTGAATAAAATAGATAATTAATGAGAACCTACTATACAGCACAGAATCTTAAAAAAAATTTTTTTATATTTTGTAATGGCTGTGCTGGGCCTTCATTGCTGGGTGGGCTTTTTTCTAGTTGTGGCGCATGGTGGATTCTCTTGTCGTGACTCCCAGGCTCTAGAGCACAGGCTCAATAGTTGTGGCACAGGCTTAGTTGCTCTGCAGTAGGTGGGGTCTTCCCAGACCAGAGATCAAATTCATGTCTCCTGCATTGGCAGGTGGATTCTTTAGCACTGAGCCACCAGAGAAGCAGCCAGAATCTTTTTAGAATACTCTTCTCTCAGCCATTAACACAGTCTGGCAATCAGATTGATACACTTTTTAAATAAATTTAAGTTTCTTTTTCTTTGAGTAGGGAAAGTTAATACCACTTCAAATATTTTCTAAAGTTAGGTTTTAAATTTCACATTCATGTATCCCAGGAGGTAGGCAGGACTTTCTAATATATGACAGTAAGGGTCAATAACACTTAAATTCATGTTTAATCATAACATGCTTACATTGTGGAAATGTGCATAGATTATTAATTGCAGCTCATTAAATTTTTACAAATGGCAACCCACACCAGTATTCTTGCCTGGAGAATCCCATGGACAGATGAGCCTGGTGGGCTATAGTCCACGGGGTTGCAAAGAGTCAAACACAACTGAGCAACTAACACTTTCACTTTCAACTTTTCTCAAGCAAAAAAAATCTAGGTATCTTCAGTTCGTACTTTCGTAAATTAAGGCTGTCTTGTTAAGATCTGCTAGGCCTGCACCTTGGTCTTCATGGTCTGAATTTCTGTGGCTTCTTCTCTAAATGTCTCCAGCTGTCACCAGAGCTACTCCTGGTCTCGACTCAAAACTTGCCCCTTCCACTTTTAGCAGAAATGAGTATACATCTGTAAGTTAAAAGATGTAAAAGATGTCCAGAGATCTCAAGCCAGGCCCCTCAAGGAGTTTATAGTCAGTTTTTCAGGGGCCGTAAGCCTAATCGCAGCACACCAACCAAGATGACAACTCATCCAGGAGGTAACTTCTCCAGAAGACCCAGCAAGCAAGCTCCCAACATCAGAGGCGGGTGGTCCTCTTTCAGTCTGCTCTCCTGCGTCCTCTTCTTGCATCCTCACTTTCTTCTTTGTTTACTTAAGAATCTAGATTATTAACATATACTCAAACAAACCTCTTATCTACAGTGTGTTTATGTTTCCCATCTTTAATTTTTCTTTTGATGCTTTGAGTCACTCCTTTGTGTGTCTTTTGATTAAGATGCACGTTTAGTATAATTATTGTTTTTACTTGTGCTCCTTTGAATAACAACCAGTTCCTCTGATGCTAGTTCATTGCAATAAGAAAGGTGATTTTCTGTGTAATTGGAATCAAGCAATAAGTGCTTTGTAAATGACAAAACACTGGGTCAAGTGGCCAGAAAAATCAAACTCCCATCAAACCTAGACATGAAGATGTCTGCCTGAACAATAACAACACTTAGCAACTTTGTAGTCCATGTTTTACAGAAACAGAGCTTGGCACCCTTCGCTTCTGCTGAGTACAGGACTACAAACCCCAGAAACATGTCTTTCCATGTCGCTTTGCTCAGAAGTGTCATCACCAAAATCTGAAATACTGAGAAATGCACTTTTTCCCTTCAAGTGATCCAACAAGTGATCTTTGAGCAAAAAGAAATAGCAAATCTGACAGTAATAGATCCTGGAAAACTGCCAGCAGAGCCTTATCATATATCCACAACTCACCAAAAAGCAGTGAAGGTGGAATTTGCTTCTGTTTGCAGACAATGGTGTTGTAATCTCCACCTTGGGCTGACATGGATGTCAAGGGAGAGGGGCTGAGAGTTTAAACCCACGTGGTTTTGGTTTTCCCCGTGATTAGAAACTATTCATCCCCAAGATACATTCCTGTCACTACGTGAAGGCAGAGAAAAATGAAAGACAGGGTAAATCTGGCTCTGGGAAATACTTAGCCCTGAATATCAACTGTAAATCAGTAAAAACACCTGAATTATCAAGACTGTTGAGCAAACTTGGCTCAGAACTTGGTCTTGTATGCACATGAGTATAAATCTATTGTGTCTCACATGCTGCCGGGTCCCAAGGAGTTCGTGATCTCACAATACTCGTCTGAGAATCTGTCACCTAGTCAGACCCTTCACTTTCACTTTTCACTTTCATGCACTGGAGAAGGAAATGGCAACCCACTCCAGTGTTCTTGCCTGGAGAATCCCAGGGATGGGGGAGCCTGGTGGGCTGCCGTCTATGGGGTCGCACAGAGTCGGACACAACTGACGTGACTTAGCAGCAGCAGCAGTCAGACCCTACAAATCCACCACTCCACTCTTTCTGTCTGGGCTCTTAAGATTCTGCCAGGGTGTTTTCCTTTCTTATTTCAGCAAATCCAGCAAAGCAAGCCTTGCCTGTTCAGTGGGTTTTTTTGACACTGTTTTGCTAAAGCCTAAAGTTGACAAAAGCTACAAACACAAAAATCAATAGTTTATCTATAGGATAGCAAGGCATGCCTAGAAATAGAATTGGGAAACAATCTTTCCATGATATGTAGAGCAATAATAAAATGCTTATAAACAACGTCCACAAGGAAGGCACAGGATCTGTATAAATAAAGCAATCGAGTCATTCTGAAAGAAGTAATGGAAAATGCCAACAAAGTGGAAAAGTGTGAGAAGAATAAAAGTACCAATTTCTCCCACGTTATCATAGAATTTGTACAGTCTTAAAGGAACACAATACTTTACATTTTACCATGTTAAACAACCAGCACTGTTCTCAGATTGGCAGCTTTAGATGAAATACGAGTGGAGTGTTACATCTTTAATTTATTTCGGCAGGTAAACAGTATTAAACTATATGAGCATTAGTCTTAACTTTATAAAAATAAATAAGATTTAATTACATCTTCAAAAGCATTTACAGTCAGCTTAAGTCATTCTGATTTATTTATATTTTTCATTCTAATGTATCTTTTAATTTTAAAGATAATGTTGAAGTAATATAATTTTCTTTGAACAAATCTAGGTGATCTATTGAAGGGAAAGTAATGTTTAGATGGAAAAAAATTTAGTCATATTTTGTAAACTTTTATTACCTTCATTTCAGCAAAATCACTGTTTTCAATTATTTATATAAATATCCCTTCCCTTCAACAGAACATGAAAGCTGTGCAGTGATAGTCAGTGGTCTTGGATATTTTGTCAAATTTCAGTCACATAGCACCCATAATTTCACACATTTTATAAAGTCTTGTCTTGAAGAGTCACATATTATTTGATAGTTTATTGGCATTTGTAATTTTATCTTTAAAAGTGTAGACACATCACACACTCACCTCACTTGTACTGTTGCTCACGACTGTTAGGAGAGGCTATAGGAGGGTTCCTGAATTCATCTGAAAAGCTGGCAGTGGGGTGAGGAAGTGCAGGCGTCCCGAGGAGGTGGAGTGGGAACGGGCACAGGTGGAGCCTGGAGAAGCTCTAGGTCCAGAAAGGTACAGAGGGACTTTCACCAGAGTTTCTTGACCATAGTACTTATTTATTTTATTTTTGCCATGGTATCTTTATGCTTTTATTTGTACATTTTACTACTGTAATACAGACCGACAAGATGTAAGACCAGTATTGGGCTGTGGTAAATTCAGCAATGTCATATCACTTAAGACCTATCTGGTCTTTGGTGAGGATTATTCTCAATGTCATACTCTATGAAGCTACAGCATCCAGGTTTTACAATATGAAAATACAGTATCATGGGTCTGAAATGTTTCTGAAACAATCTCATAAGAAATAGGAACTTTTATTTACTTTTTAAATATTTATTTTTCTGCACCTGGTCTTGTTTGCGACATGTGGGATCTAGTACCCTGACCAGGGATTGAACCCAGGCCCCTTGCAATGGGAGAAGAAATACTTTTTCCCCTGATTTTTATTTAGTTGTTAGCTCTGAATATGGCAACTAAGGCTCTATATAGGAAGAGTTGGTCTGGATATGATGAAGAATTTAAGAATAGAAGACTTAGAGGTTTTGTTGTGATAAATAAAGCAAAACAGGGAAAAGGGCAAGTAATACTGCTTTAAATGTGAGATAAGTGGAAGTTCAAAAACAAGAAACGTGGTGGGAAAGGCCACTCCAGTATTTATTGAGGAAATATTGTGTGATGGGCCAGGCAGGTTCCTATCCCATGAACTGTACATTCTAGTGGGCAGATGGGACAGACCATTTTCTGAACCCCAAGCGTGCCCTGGACATGTTTTTACTAGCAAGTGTTGTTGGACCTATTTAAGTTGTTGTGTGAAGCAGCGGAATCTGGTGAGTCAAAAATGCATAAGTTCTGACACTCTGCAGGTTGTGAGGAAGGCCTTACAAACAGGTTTTAATGAACAGATTTCACTCCTTGTGTTGTTTTCATTAAATACTAACATTTCTGTGATGAGGCAGAACCAAACAGGGTCAAAATCACACATGGATCATTGGAGCTAAGACTTTTAAAAAATGTTTATTTATGTATTTATTTCAGTGAAGGCAATGGCAACCCACTCCTGTACTCTTGCCTGAAGAATCTCATGGACAGAGGAGCCTGGTGGGCTGCAGTCCGTGGGGTCGCTGAGGGTCGGGCACGACTGAGCAACTTCACTTTCACTTTTCACTTTCCTGCACTGAAGAAGGAAATGGCAACCCACTCCACTGCTCTTGCCTGGAGAATCCCAGGAACGGGGGAGCCTGGTGGGCTGCCGTCTATGGGGTCGCACAGAGTCAGACACGACTGCAGCGACTTAGCAGCAGCAGCATGTATGTATTTACGGCTGTGCTGGGTCTCTGCTGCTGCGTGGGCTTTCCTCTGGTGGCAGCAGATGGGGGCTCCTCTCTCACTGCAGCACCTGGGCTTCCCATTGCAGTGGCTTCTCTGTTGGCATGCAGGTTTCCATACTTGTGGCACAGGGGCTCAGAAGTTGTGACTCCCGGGGTCTATGGTGTGTGTGCTTAGTAGTGGCCTACAGGCTTAGTTGCCCCACTGCATGTGGGATCTTCCTGGACCAGGGGTGGATCCCATGTCTCCTAAATTGGCAGATGGATTCTTTACCCCTGAGCCACCAGGGAAGCCTTGGAGTTAATCTTTTAATAAGTAAGCCTCAAAAAGAAATAACAGAGCCTCAAGGATGACGATGGTCATCTTACTTGCATTCATCTTCCTAATAATAATTGCTGGTATTTATTGAGTGCTCTTTGTGTACCACACATCAGTATGTACTTTAAATGCATTATCCAATCTGTTATGTAACTATACCAAAGATATGTTGGATATTGATGTTTAATGTCCCATTTTCAAGTAAAGTACACTCACCACCATCTATTAATATTATGTCTGTTTCCAGGAGCTCAGTTTCTCTGGCTTAATCCTGTTATGGAAGGCTTGCAAGACACACATCTCAGCAGGTTATAGCTGAAGGCTTTTCTTTTAATGTATTATTTTATCATTTACACTTAATATTTTTGTGTTATATCTACTGGTGTTGTTTCTAACTAAAATTAGTCCATTTCTAAGTAAGTACATCTTATGATGTCAACATATTATTTGTGATTTTTTTCTCTGTTAAATTCTATAAGCATATCCTTTTATTTGAGCCAATTATAGAATTCTGCTCTCACAATGACATATTTAAATTGTTTAAATAGATACCCACACAAATTCTCATTTATACTAAGGAGCTGGTTATTTCTGAAGTCATGGAAAAATAAACAAAGAACAGCTGGTTGAGCCATCCTATAAAAAAGTTGACTTTTAAAATTTTCTCATATTTTCCTTTAAGTTCTCCATGTTTCCCATCCATGATAAACCAAGATTATATAACAGAAATTTTCAAATTAGGCTTAAATTCCAAAATCAAGTTTCAGTTCAAATCCTTTCCAAGAGAACTAGTTTTCCCAACTTTTTCTCTTTTTCTCAAATCTAATCAAAACATTTGCAATAATTAAAATTCAAAACCTCAGGGTCTCATCAAGTTTACTTTTATGTGTCTGCCTCAATAGGGAACAATTCGACCTCTGCATTTCTAGTGGAAGGACTTGCCACCAAAGGGCTATGCCACAGGCCTCTTGACTAGGAGTACACAGCTTAAAACCTGGTGTTTATTAAATGTGCACAATATTGGGATGTAATTGGCATTTTAAAAAATTCAGTAATGCCCATTACAAGTATCTGGACAGACTCAAAAATAACTGGTTAACCTTAAAATAAAGAGAACCACCATTTAATAACACATTTATACCTTGGTAAGAATGAGACAGTGTGACCTAGGAGAGTCTAGAAATTCTTGGATTATTTATAACAACATGGTGATAGCTTTCTCAAGGTGCTTTCTTAAACCCAGCAAGCCACTGGGCTCCATCTGCTGCATCCACAACCCGATGATCACAACTAAGTGTAACAGACATCATGCTAGCCACATCAAATCCTTTTTCATTATCTGCTGGAACCAGTCTATCCTCTGAAGCACCAACTGCCAAAATACATGCTTGGGTGGGTTAATAATAGCAGAGTTCTTAATCCCAAACATTCCTAAATTTGAGATTGTAAAAGTGCCACTCTGGAACTTACGTGGCTGTAGTTTACCCTCTCGTGCTTTGGTTGCTAAAGAAATAACGTCATTAGCAACAGTTTCCAGTTCTTTTATATGTGCATTAAATACAATAGATGTGATGAGTCCTGCAGGAGTACTGACTGCAACACTGATATCAACAACATGATTTTGTCTTACAACTGTGTCCAACCAAGAAGAATTTCCTTCAGGAACTTTTAAACATGCCAAAGCTGAAGCTTTTATAATGAAGTCATTGATGGAAATTTTGCTTTTTCCTTGTAACATCTTCTTTCCGTACCAACAAAATTTCTCCCATATTTACATCAATAGAAAGGTAATAATGAGGTATTGTTGGCTTAGATTGCATTAACTGCTGCACAATGACTTGGCGAATGTTGGTGACTGGGATATCTGTGAAGACACCTGTAGGAACTGGAGCCACTCCTCGACTCAGGGGAGGCACAGCGGCTGCTGGAGTGGGAGCAGTTTTCATAGGCACAAAGGAGTTGATGTCCTTCTTAATGATTCTGCCATCTGGTCCTGTCCTTTTTACTTGTGTAAGGTCAATCTTCTCTGCTGCCAACTTCTTTGCAAGCGGGCTAAAGAGCACTCTTCCCTTTGGTCCAGCTGGAGCAGCTGGCCAGGGGGCTGAAGGTGGATGGGCTAGGTGGTGTGCTGGTGGTTTTAAATCAGTTAGTTCAGTTGGCCAATAGTCAGCAAACGCTGGTATATCTGCCTCTTTTTCTACAATGATACAGAGTGGGGTTCCTACAGGGACATCTCGTTTGCCTTCAGGGATCAGGATTTTTGCCTTCTTCCTGCACTTGGAAACCTATAGAGGCCTTGTCAGTCTCTGTCTCTGCCAATAAATCTCGTTCGTTTGTCTCCTCACCCACTTCTTTTTTCCCCATCTCTGAACTGTGCCCATGGTCATGATGGGAGCGAGGGCAGGAAGAACCGCCTGCATATGAGTAGGAGATGAGCTACCAGGAGCCTGAGCAGAAGGTGCAGGTGATGGAGCAGGGGCGGCAGGGGTTAGTGCCGGGGCTCCTGGTGGGGCAGGTGCTGCCAAAGAATCAAGTGTGTAATTTTTAAAGGTTTCAATATCTTCAGGCTTTTCAACTGTGATACAGATGATCGCTCCAATTGGAACATCTCTGGTACCTTCAGCAACAAGGATCTTTGCCATATAACACTACTCCACGCTCTCAAATCCAACAGTAGCTTTATCAGTTTCAACCTCTGCAATTATTTCACCCTCACTGATTTTTTTCGCCTTCCTTCTTTTCCCAGAGGGCTATGGTGCCTGCCTGCATTGAAGGGAAAACTGAAGGCAATAGAACCTTCTGATGCGTGGGTAGGCTATGCCAGCGGCGGCTAGGCGATCCCCACAGCTGCAGCAAAACGCGACTCCATGGTGTGGCCCAAGAAATGGGGCTCCAGCCGAAGAGTGCAGGGACCCCGCCAAACCCTGTGGTCTTGCTGCTGTGACGAGCCAGCCTGCGGGGTCACGCACGGAGCTCCCGGCTCCTCCCGCAAGGCCGTCCACTGAGCCCCGAATCCTGCCCTTGGTGCATTCTGAGCCCGTCGCGCACAGACGGGCCATACAGTGCCACGGACCCAACATCCGAAAAGCAACGCCGTCTCCGGAGTGACTTCTCCAAGAGCAACGCGGCGTTGCCGTCAGCCGCGCCGCGCGGCCGCAAGTTGTCGTAAAACGGTCCACAACGATTCGCCGCACCGGCTCCCCGGACCAGAAAAGTGGTGAACTTACGGTCTTTCTCCGTGAAATGGGGGCTAGGGATGACCCGGAGCGGGTCAGGGAGGCTGCTATAGAGCCACGCGGGGCGGGGGCGTCCCAGCAGGCCGAATCTGGGAGAATTAGGCTTAGAGAGGAGTGGAACGTGGTGGGCTCTGTAGTGAAGGCTTCTCTGGGGAGGACAGGACCTGAGCGCTGTCTGTGATTCTTAATTGTAGCTTATTATGGATAATAGTTTGGCGTGAATTAATTTTTTAAAATTTTGTGATCCCATTTTTACTTTATTTTTTTTTATGCAAAGACTTCCTCTCCTGATCCTCACTTTCTCCTTTCCTAGCTGTGATTTTTATCTGTTTCTTACAACTTAACTTGATTTGTTAAAAAATCACATCATCCAGGTGGCATGTAAAATACTTTCTATTATTTTTAGATAAGAAAAAAGAGAAATGAATTCCCTGGTGCTCCAGTGGTTAGCCCCATGCTTCCACTGCAGGGGGCTCAGGTTTGACCCGGGTCAGGGAACTAAGATCCCACCTGCCGCTGGACAGCTAGGCCCACTACCACAGCTATAGAAGAGCCTTGTCCTGCAAGGAAGACCCGGCCCAGGAAAAATATACAAAAATGCTCCGACCTGCACCCCACCGCATCCCACCTCTCTAGGCTGATACATACATATACTCATGGCTGATTCACTTTGTTGTGGGGCAGAAGCCAACACAACACTGTAAAGTAATTATCCTCCAAACAAAAATAGTTTTTAAAAAGTAGTATCAGCCCCCCCCCAAAAAAATCTGTGGAATATGTAATGAGGTATACAGGTCAAAATTCAATTATTTTGAAAAAATAATATATATAAATTTAAAATGAAAAAACTATTTTAAGTCATGAACTTTGCTTTATCTTCCTGGCTTATGCATTAATCCTTCCCCTTCCCAGTGGTTGGAGGTGGAAATCTCTTGAACTAAAAGAGAATATATTCAAGAAAGGAAAGTATTTGAGAAGAATTTCAGCAAATTTTCAAATATTTATTGGTTTGTGCAGATTCAATAGCTAAATCACTTTATGAATTTTTCCTTTTTCTCTCATGAAAACTTTCTAAATAACTCAAGATGCTGTCATTGGTAGCTTACATGGAGCCTGACTATTTTTAAACGTTGGATCAGAATTCAGAAAGGCAAGTAAATATATATGCAAGTGTTTGTGTATTCATTAAAACTTTTAAAATTTCAGAATCAATAGCAAATGAATACATTAACTCTTTTGCTCTAGGGAGTATATTTCTATTTTCAATATTGATGGTGGTTGTTTAGTCGCTAAGTCGTGTCCAACTCTTGTGACCCCATGAACTGTAGACCACCAGGCTCCTCTGTCCGTGGGATTCTCCAGGCAAGAATACTGGCATGCCCTCCTCCGGGGGATCTTCCTGACCCAGGGGTTGAACCTGCATCTCTTGCATTGGCAGGGAGATTCTTTACCACTGAGCCACCAGGGAAGTCCATTTTCAATAATAAATTGCTACAATTACTGTGCATTTTTGAGCTGAACAAGGTAACACAGATTCAAATTTTGTTGTTTTTCTATTAATGAAACAATAGTTAATGTGATGAACTAAGGGTAAAGTCATCTTTGAAACTATGTATCAGAGAAGCAATACCTAATTAAATTAATTTTTAACACAAGAAGTCCCTGCAGCAGTGATCTGATATTGATTAAAATTGTATTAAAACTACAAAGGTTTTGCACAAACTGTTTCAGAAGAGAGAAAAAGTTGTAACCATGCATCTAGGTATATCTTCCCTTCCTGAAGTTGCAGTGCCTTTCAGAAATGCATGTCTTTACCCCTGTCCAGAATCGATTTTCAAAAGTGCACAGTTTCAGTCATTAATCAGTGTGGCATCATGGGAAATAAATCCTTTCTTAGACACACTCATCTTAACCACTAACATGGTTAAGATGACTGCCGTGCACCTTTAGTACATCCAGACGTCAACCTTTCACCTCACTGTCGTCTGCCTTTGGATCCACATACATTTCTGGTATTTTTTGAGACCGGAAAAGCCTAAGAAAGAAGAAAGCCCAGCAAATAAGTAATTATGTTTTCTCCATGTGTACCTGTGAATTTCTCATTTTTCCCATGACCTGAGTTTAGTTTTCCCTTAGTGACTTTTTCTTCACATCTTTAATATGTGCTGAGTTTTATCACAGAAAATGCTGCTTTTCAATGAACTCCGATCTATTCTTTGAAAACTCGCAGAAATGTTTGGCCTTGTGTGAACAAAAGAACAGAAACCACCTAGAACAAATCTGAAACTGTAATACCTGAATACTGTTCTCCACAAAGAAATAAACAAGTGTTTTAGAATAAGAATGGTAATATAGTAAAAATAAGATTGGGAGTCACAGAAGAATCAAGCAATAAAATTAGGAGACACTTTTTAGCTCCGGAAAGCAAACATAAGTTGAGGATAATCCAATGCCTGTGCTCAAACAAATTAGTTAGTGTACTTTCACTAACTAATTGCTTTGTTTAAAGATGCTTCTTTTTATCTAGACAGACATGTTGATGCTGAATCAACATGTGTTGATGCTGAATCAAGTGGAATATACCTAAAAGTCACATTATGTGGGCACTATAATGATATCATCTCCATAGTTTGAATAATTCTGGGTTTGTATATTTACATAAAAAGTTTCACTGGAAATCCAGAACCACAACTAAATTTGTCCACAAGGTCAATGGTGCTGACAGGTAAGAAGCAAAGTCAGGTGAATCATCTGGAGAGCAGAGCAGAAACTATTTAAAAATAAACACCTGTTTAAACTGTTTGACTATGGCATTTGGTTTGCATCAGTTCAGTCGCTCAGTTGTGTCTGACTCTTTGCAACCCCATGGACTGCAGCACACCAGGCTTCCCTGTCCTTCACTATCTCCCAGACTTGCTCAAACTCATGTCCATTGAATCGGTGATGCCATCCAACCATCTCGTCCTCTGTCGTCCCCTTCTCCTCCTGCCTTCAGTCTTTCCCAGCATCAGGATCTTTTCCAATGAGTCGGTTCTTCGCATCAGGTGGCCTTCAGCATCAGCTTTGGCTTCAGCATCAGTCCTTTCAATGAACACCCAGGACTGATTTCCTTTAGGATTGACTGGTTTGATCTCCTTGCAGTCCAAGGGACTCTCAAGAGTTCACAGTTCAAAACCATCAATTCTTCGGTGCTCAGTTTTCTTTATGGTTGAATATCCATACGTGACTACTGGAAAAACCATAGCTTTGACTAGATGGACCTTTGTTGGCAAAGTAACGTCTCTTCTTTTTAATATGCTGTCTAGATTTGTCATAGCTTTTCTTTCAAGGAGCAAGTGTCTTTTAATTTCATGGCTGTAGTCACCATCTGCAGTGATTTTTGGAGCCCAAGAAAATAAAGTTTGTCACTGTTTCCATTGTTTCCCCATCTATTTGCCATGAAATGATGGGACCAGATGCCATGATCTTCATTTTTTGAATGTTGAGTTTTAAGCCAACTTTTTCACTCTCCTCATTCACTTTCATCAAGAGACTCTTTAATTCCTCTTCACTTTCTGCCATAAGGGTGGTATCATCTACATATCTGAGGTTATTGCTGTTTCTGCCAGCAATCTTGATTCCAGCTTGTGCTTCATCCAGGCTGGCATTTCGCATGATGTACTCTGCATATGAGTTAAGTAATCACGGTGACAGTATACAGCCTTGACATACTCCTTTCCCAATTTGGAACCAGTCTGTTGTTCCATGTCTGGTTCTAACTGTTGCTTGACCTGCATACAGATTTCTCAGGAGGCAGGTAAGGTGGTCTTGTATTCTCATCTCTTGAAGAATTTTCCAGTTTGTTGTGATCTATACAGTTGAAGGCTATCACCTAATCAATAAAGCAGAAGTAGAGGTTTCTCTGGAATTTTCTTGCTTTTTCTATGATCCAGCGGATGTTGGCAATTTAATCTCTGGTTCCTTTGCCTTTTATGAATTCAGCTTGAACATCTGGAAGTTCACAGTTCACGTACTGTTGAAGCCTGGCTTGGAGAATTTTGAGCATCACTTTGCTAGCATGTGAGATGAGTGCAATTGTGTGATAGTTTGAACATTCCTTGGCATTGCCTTTCTTTGGGATTGGAGTGAAAACTGACCTTTTCCAGTCCTGTGGCCACTGCTGAGTTTTCCAAAGTTGCTGGCATGTTGAGTGCAGCACTTTCACAGCATCATCTTTTAGGATTAGAATTAGCTCAACTGGAATTCCATCACCTCCACTAGCTTTGTTTGTAGTGATGCTTCCTAAGTCCCACTTAACTTCGAATTCCAGCATGTTTGGCTCTAGGTGAGTGATCACACCATCGTGGTTATCCGGGTCATGAAGATCTTTTTTGTATAGTTCTTCTATGTATTCTTGCCACCTCTTCTTAATATCTTCTGCTTCTGTTAGGTCCATACAGAAGGCCAATCTCTGTCCTTAACTGTGCCCATCTTTGCATGAAATGTTCCCTTGGTATCTCTAATTTTCTTGAAGAGATCTCTAGTCTTTCCCATTCTATTGTTTTCCTCTATTTCTTTACATTGGTCACCAAGGAAGGCTTTCTGATCTCTCCTTGCTTTTCTTTGGAACTCTGCATTCAGATGGGTACATCTTTCATTTTCTCCTTTGCCCTTAGCCTCTCTTTTCTCCGCTATCTGTAAGTCCTCCGCAGATAGCTGATTTTGCTTTTCTTTTCTTGGGGATGGTCTTGATCACTATCTCCTGTACAATCATCTGGAGAACAGAGCAGAAATTATTTTAAAATAGACACCAGTTTAAACTGACTACGGCATTTGTTTTGCATGAATAAACATGATATTGTTTCAGAAGACAATTTAAAAACAACATGAAAAAGAAAACAGCCTTCCAAATTAACGGCTTAATGTCCAGTTTGTAGTACTGAAATAACAAGGACAAAGATTTAAAAAAGAGAAGAATCAATAAAAACTTATTTGTGAGGAGATGAGAGTACCCACTTTTGGTTTAAATAGTGTATAGATTGAATATTGGCTCTGATTACTGCATTCAGCCTTTGAAACAGTTCCATCCACAGCACTGATGCTGACTTTCAGTGTAATGCCAGGGCTGAGTCACCAGAATCGGGTGGTGGAATTTTGTTTGTAAGGCTTTGTGCCGCCCCATTTCAGTGTGGACCACAGGAGAATGTGGGAGTCGTTGCAGGGCCTCAGGCAGGATAGGCCTAGGATGAACGTGGCCGCTCCAAGCTGACGTGCTGCTGATAACTCACATTCTAAGGTGCGACTTCAGAGGCAGGCATTATTGAATGGTTAAAAAAAGAAAAGGATATTTAGCCTTGATATGATATTAACCCTCAGCCCTCATTACTATGTATAAAATAGATAACTAATGAGAACCTGCTGTATAGCACAGGAAACCACTCAGCACTCTGTGGTGACTTAAATGGGAAGGAAATCCAAAAAAGGGGATATGTGTAGACATGTGGCTGATCCACTTTGTTTTGTAGCAGAAGTTAATACAACAGTGTAAAGTAACTATATACTCCAATAAAAAAGAAAAATAATGACTGTTACAATTCTGCTTAAAGGCAATAGAATGAGCACAACTCAGCTAGAGATATATGAATCTTCTAAAGCCTTATGAAGTACTCAAAGCATAATTCATGAGCTAAGAACATGATGAATGAGAAGATGGCTATTAGCTGCGCCTACTGTGGTAATCATTCCACAATATATCATATCAATCAAAACTGTCATGCTATATGCCTTAAACTTATACAGTTATGTGTGTCAATTGTTCATTGATGTATGTAAATAAACTGAACTGAATGTTAATTATTTCCTAATAAAGCTGGAAAAGTAATAAATTTTAAAATTAAAAAACAAACCAAAAAAATAGGTCTTATCAGGGTCATTTAGATCAGCCCCATGAGAAGCCTTCTGTCCTCAGGGGGTCTTCCTTCAAACACCAACCACCTCTTCTGAAATTTCAGTGTTTCTTCAGTTCCTGTGTGCAAAATTCAAAGCCTCTGAAATGATACACAGAAATGCTCCTAATCTGAACCTTGTAAATCCCCCTCACCTTCTCTTATACCCAAACACTTCTTCGTCTTAGGCATGCATAGTCATTTGTGATTATTTCTATTCATCACCTTTGCACACCTTGATCTTTCCTGACTGCCTGGAAAACTCCCAATATCCTGTAAGAGGCAACCTGAGTGTTAACTTCTCTAAATTGAATCCTATTCAGGGAGTGCACTTGAGCATCTCCCCTGAAAGACTTTCTTCTGGATCCTGGACCTGCTTTCCCTGCTCTTGAGCCTGGCCCAACCTGGCGACCCACTACGTTGAAGCCCCACAGTGAGCTATATGTGCCTTAAATAATTTGTATCATAACGTCCGACACCACTGAGCGACTGAACAAGGACTCACAAGCAAAACTTTTACGGTTGCTATTTCAGGGAATGGCCACAAGGCGGCAGGCTTTTCTGAAGCCCAATTGTGATTACCTGGGAAATGAAAACTTTTGAGAGTTTTAATTCAGGGCTGTAATTTAATGTGGAATATACCTGAACGAACACCCAAAACCTTTTGTTTTTCTTGAGTATTCTTTTAAAATTAATCTTTATTCCATATTATAGTGACATAGATACACGACGTGTGGTCGGTGGCAGGTGAACTGAATATATTTTCTATTTTGGTCTTATTTCTGCTTTCTCACCATTGTACTCTGATTAAGTTCTAGAGACATAACTTCTGTTTCTTTTTAATTTACTGGCTAAGCCACTTGGGAAACCTCTCATCTGCCTTGCTGCTGCTGCTGCTAAGTTGCTTCAGTCGTGTCCGACTCCGTGTGACCCCAGAGATGGCAGCCCACCAGGCTCCCCCGTCCCTGGGATTCTCCAGGCAAGAACACTGGAGTGGGTTGCCATTTCCTTCTCCAATGCATGAAAATGAAAAGTGAAAGTGAAGTCACTCACTCATGTCCCACTCTTAGCGACCCCATGGACTGCAGCCTACCAGGCTCCTCCATCCATGGGATTTGCCAGGCAAGAGTACTGGAGTGGGTTGCCATTGTCTTCTCATCTGCATTAGCAGAACAAAAATAGTACCACCAAAGTTAGAAATCTGATTATGAAATAGCATGTTCCAAATTATTTGGAAGTAGTTAGGTCTTTATTTTTGAAAGGATTGATTTTGAAATAACCCAAACTTTGGTCGATCTTGCATTTCTGTGTTAAAATAGCAGAGGTATTTGAACCATTCTTTCCATTTATTTTGAACTCTTCCCTGAGAAACTAAACCACAGTGCTTTTGCCCACTAGGCTCAGGAAGTTTGATAAAAGAGAATGAAAAAAACAAGACACCTCAGATGTCCTAAGACAGTATGGTAAGTGATTTGTCTCACAAGAAACTTTGAGGCTTGAGTTCCCTGCTGCTGATGCATAACACACATCATAAGCTTGGAAGGGTCACTGATGTACATACATGTCATTGAGCGTAATCGTCTGTCAACCAGAGACCAAGGGTTTCAGGACTGACAGGAAGCTCTTACCTCCTAACGACTCTGAATCTCTCTGACTTCCTGAGCTCCTTGAAAGTGAAAGTGGCTCAGTTGTGTCTGACTCTTTGCAACCCCATGGACTATACAGTCCATGGAATTCTCCAGGGCAGAATACTGGAGTGGGTTGACGTTCCCTTCTCCAGGGGATCTTCCCGATCCAGGGATTGAACCCAGGTCTCACACACTGCGGGCAGATTCTTTACCAGCTGAGCCACAGCGGAAGCCCAAGATTACTGGAGGGGGTAACCTATCCCTTCTCCAGGGGATCTTCCTGACCCAGGAATCTAACCGGGGTCTCCTGCATTGCAGGCAGATTCTGAGCTCCTTACTTTAATGAATTCTGTCCGCTTGCCCTTCCTCCCTGTTGACTGATGGTGGCAACAGCCCACAGAGCCGAAGGTCTGGTCCAGTAACTGACCACGGGCTCTTCTCTTCCCTTTCCAGTCCTGCCTTTCCATCTCTTTCTCTTTTCTCTGCTCGTTGCTCACCTTTGCCATTATCACTGGGAGGCAGTGGACAGGCATTATTCTTCATTGCTTGGTTGTGTCTGACTCTTTGCAACCCCATAGACTGCAGCACACCATACTTCCCTGTCCTTCATCATCTCCCAGAGTTTGCTGAAGTTCATGTTCATTGAGTCGGTGATGCCATCCAGCCATCTCATCCTCTGTCATTCTCTTCGCCTCCTGCTCTCAATCTTTCCCAGCATCAGGATCTTTTCCAATAAGTCGGTTCTTCGCATCAGGTGGCCAAAGTATTGGAGCTTCAGCTTCAGCATCAGTCCTTCCAATGAATATTCAAGACTGATTTCCTTTAGAATTGACTGGTTTGATCTCCTCCAACACCACAGTTCAAAAGCATCAATTCTTCATCGCTCAGCCTTCTTTATGGTCCAACTCTCACATCCATGAATGACTACTGGAAAAACCATAGCTTTGACTAGATGAGCCTTTGTTGGCAAAGTAATGTCTCTGCTTTTCAATTTACTGTCTAGGTTGGTCATAGCTTTTCTTCCAAGGAGTAAGCATCTTTTAATTTCATGGCTGCAGTCACCATCTGCAGTGATTTTGGAGCCCAAGAAAATAAAGTCTGTCACTGTTTTCATTATTTCCCTATCTATTTGCCATGAAGTGATGGGACCAGATGCCATGATCTTAGTTTTCTGAATGTTGAGTTTTAAGCCAACTTTTTCACTTTCCTCTTTTGCTTTCATCAAGAGGCTCTTTAGTTCTTCTTCACTTTCTGCCATAAGGGTGGTGTCATCTGCATATCTGAGGTTATTGATATTTCTCCCGGAAATCTTGATTCCAGCTTGTATTTCATCCAGCCCAGTATTTTGCTGATGTACTCTGCACAGAAGTTAAATAAGCAGGGTGATAATATATAGCCTTGATGTAGTCTTTTCCTGATATGGAATGGGCCACTTCCTTTGCCTCCCCTTGGGGTCCTTGTTGAGGGGAAGTGGCCCCTTGTTGAGGGGAAGGGGGACACAGCAGCTCTGGAAAGGCACAGGTGACCTGGAAGTGGGGCTTCCCTCCCACCCTCACACATGAGGCTGGACCACACAGAGGTGGATGCCCCAGCTCCAGCCAAGCCTTCCGATGCCCTGAGCGCCCATGACATTCCACCTGCATCCCACAGACACTGAACTCCCAGATAACCTGCCCCAAGCATCTTATGCAGAGAGAGAGTGAGAAAACTCTTTCCTAAGCTTCTAAATTCTGTCAGGAAGCAGACAGTGATGATGGTAGCATCCTCACAACTGAGCTTCTATCCTCAGCCACTCATCTCTGTGGTCTGGTCTGGCCCCCTCCATCCCTGTGTCTCCAGCCAGCTACAGTGGCCTTCTCTTATCCCTGTGTGTTTCCCGTAAATCCCACTCTCTTGGGACTTTTAAAAGCCCCGTCATGTGGTACAAGAAAATCAGCTCTTTCAGAAATGTATTAACTCACACAGATTTCAAATGTATTATTCTTCAAAACGGCTGAAAATTTTCACCTTTTTAAAGAATTTATTTATTTATTATGTGTTTATTGGGCTGCATCAGGTCTTTGTTGGGGCACATGGGATCTTTGCTGCGTTATGCAGGATCTTTTGAGTCGCTGGGTGAACTCTAGTTGTGGCTCTGCGGCTCGGTAGCTGTGGCATGGAAACAGTTGCCCCTTGGTATTTGGGATTTTAGTTCTCCGATCAGCGATTGAACCTGAATCCCACTGCACTGCAAGGTGGATTCTTAACCACTGGACCACCAAGGAAGTCCCTGAAAATTTCATTTTTAAAAACGGAGATAACCAGTTTGATTTCTGACATTATCTAAATGTACAATTGAGTGCATTTCCCAAGTCACACAGTTATTTCAACAGGTTTTATACACTCACGGCCACAGCACAAAGCGTTTCTTCACACATCTGCAGAAAGCGTACACTCTTACCAAAACTCTGGCTTACAAGTTTCAAAGTGATGACTGTAAAACTGCCATCACTAACAGATTCCCAGCTACACTTTGACATCATCTCCGTTGTTGCCCTGGGGCTCTTGCTAATGCTGAGCACAGATAAGACCTAGTTCTTCCGCAGACAGTTCTTTTATGCGCTGAGCCCTGTCTCCCCAGTGTTTGGCAGAGAGGGCAGCAGGGCAGCACATAGTTCTTCTTACTTTTCTGAAAGGCAGTATTAGGGCCTTTCTCAACTGTCTCCTGATTTAAAATAATACAAACTAATATTTCTCAAAATAAAGCCGTAATACAATTGCCTGTAGATGATGAATCATTTTTCAAAAACATACAATACAAAACTCTAGTCACCCTATTTATGGATCAGTTGGTGAAAGTTCTTGTGAGATATGTAAAACAGTAACTATGAGCTAAAACTGATTTATTAATACTTCAAATTCAAAACTATGTGCATTAGCTCTATTTTTGACTTGGACCAAATCAGCTTGAAGAAATCAGATCATTCTTCATCAGACTGAAGAAATTAGAAGACCAAAAGAGAAAAGATGTTTTTACATACTCTCTAAGACTCTGATCTTTAGTTCTGGTATTGTATTAGCCAAAACAATTCTTCATATTCTAGACTCTAGCTTTTTGAGGGCATAAGTATAACCCATTTAAGTGAGAAAGAAGCAACAGAAAACAGATGTTCAGGAAACTTCAAACAGCATGAATGACTATAGTATTTTTCTCTGCCCCATTTTCCATAATTGTTTTCTGGGCTTTCAATTTCCTATTGGGAAATGTGGATTTTGAAAATAAGCAGACTTGCCTTTTCTAATTGATTAAATGGAGTGGAAAGAGAGAAAGAAGAACTGACTCTTTGAAGGTAGAAATCTATGAAAACCCTTGGCATCTCCCAAAGGTGTTAGTCTTTTTATTTGTTAATAATAACACTTGATTCATGTTTGTTAATGTCGGAACAATTAGGTTTCTATTTTAATGGAGGTATACAGTGCTCTTTGTACTTAATCCACACAGAATATATGAAAATGGCCTGTTCAGTGATTCCAGTGGGAAAATGCTGGCTGCAGGACGCTCAGCAAGGCATGATGGCAGTGGAGGTGTGAGCTGCCCACTTGGCCTGCGAACTGAGGAGGGGCAGGGAGCTGGCTGTGGTTTCCATCTCAGCTTCCACCGAATAAACAGAGAGCAGGCCAGAAATCTTGGCTCAGAGCAGTTGGGGGGCTCCCCAGGTAGCTCAGTGGTAAAGAATCTGCCTGCCAGTGTAGGAGACGTCGGTTTAATCCCTGGGTCAGGAAGATCCCCTGGCAAAGGGAATGGCAGCCCACTCCAGTGTTCTTGCACAGAGAACCCCATGGACAGAGGATCCTGGTGGGCTACATACAGTCCATGGGGCCACAAAGAGTTGGACACGACTGAACGACTGAATGACAGCAATAGAGAGCTCTCAGCTCAGAGGCACTCACACTGGACCTGACTGCTGACATGTGAACTCATTCAGCACCATGAACACTAGCTTATCATTTTTATGCATTTCCAGTGTTCACATAATTAATTTATCAAAGACCTTTCACTTTTAATTTAGTTTTTTGTTAAATTTTAAAAATTTATCTTTAGAAATTAAGATTCAAATGTAACTTTTAGAAAACTTTCTGTGAAAGATATATTTATTATAAAAATATAAAATTTTTATGATTATAAAAATACATTTAAAAATTACACTTTCTTTTAGTCCCACCTTTTTTCAACCTTGTTCTGTGTAGCTGTTGGCAACTCTTGTCAGTAGTAAGATGGTTTAACTTACTTTTGAGACCGTAAATAAATCAGAATGAAAACAATTTTAAAATTACCCTGAGAGGAAGAAAATTGAAGAGTACCATTCATTTTCCTTTGAGATCTGCTCTATTATACATAAGACACTCACATGTAAAACGCTCTGGGGTGAACCGCAAGCAGAAACAACTCATGACATCAATGGCGTGTATGCACACAGCCAGATTATGGACTGTAGCCCAGCAGGCCCCTCTGTCCATGGGATTCTCCAGGCAAGATTACTGGAGTGGGTTACCCCCATTCCCTTTTCCAGGGGATCTTCCCGACCCAGGATCGAACCTGGGTCCCCTGCATTGCAGCAGATTCTTTACCGTCTGAGCCACCAGGGAAGCCGCAAGATTATTTCAGGCTGTCGTCAATTTGTAAAGGGTCCCCATCTGTGTCTCCTGAAAATTTATGATCAAGGGGAAGGGTGCATACAGCTCACGGCTTCTCACTGCTCCCCTGCAGCTTTAAAGCCTCCACCTTGCGCTGGGACCAGAGACTGATCAGTCCTCCTTGCGAGTCAGTTGTTGTGAGAAACCAGTACATAAGTCCTTGTAGTGCAGAATCTGTCTTTACATTTTGGCAATTAGGACTTTATTTTACCTCTACTATTTTATTATTCTCTTTAATTTCAGTACGCTCTTATTTCTCTGCATGACTGTATAATTATAAAAAATGTAATTGCCACTAGTTAGCAAAAGGTACCTGGTGCATTTTCAAAAACCTTCCCAAGCAACTAGTACACTTTTTAGAACTTTTTTTTAAAATCATAAATGAAGTTTTTTACTCATCAGCAGTGAAAATGACAGTGATAATAACTTGAGAACTTGGTATTTAATTTTAAGCATACTACTTTTCAACATAAATTGAAAATATGGAAATGGAGATGGAAATGAAGATTTTTGCTTTATTTTAAGCACATCTTTACTCAGATTGTTTTCACAGTACTATTGTGACTCATGAAGTACTCCTGTAATGAAGAATATCTGCTGTGAAATGGTCAAGTGTTCAATACTTATGTTTGTGCTAAGACATAAGACCTTTTCAAAGGTCAGTCGTTTGAGGTTAGCATCTGAGGACTACCTGGCTTTTATCCTTCTTTATTTTTGTATTTCTCTACGCTTGTGTCAAGGCACTTTACATCCATCTTAGTGATGAGTTGCTTAGCAACTGACTGGTTGATGAAACCTACTGGATCTCCTCTCTGCCTTTTTGGAATATGTCAGGAACTACATGGAGTAGGTTTGACTTTTCACAATGTTTTAGCATTCTACCATCTCTTAAGGTTTATAAGCAGTTTCATTTATTTGTTTTTGAATAGGTTTTATTTTTGTTCTTCAACCCCAGACTTCCTTGTGACTTCCATTACTTGGAAGTTATAACTTTTACTATATCTTCAAGAGGTATTTTTCCTAATATTTGAAGACTTGTTTCATATATTAGATCTTAGAGAGCTCAATCTTGATCAGTCTTTGTAATTAGCCAATTAAATTATGCTATGGCCAAAATATAATGTTAGATTATTGGTAAACAGGCATGATTTCTACCTCCAGCAAAGGGGTTTAAAATTCATCTGGAGCCACACAGCTTTATACTACACTTGGTGTCTGTTGATAAAGAATCTGCCTGCAGTATGGGAGATCCAGGTTTGATCCCTGGGTTGGGAAGATCCCCTGGAGAAGGGAACAGCAACCCACTCCAGTATTCTTGCCTGGAAAATCCCATGGACAGAGGAGCCTGGTAGGCTACAGTCCATGGGGTCACAAAGAATCACCTCATTAAATACCACACAGTAAAGATGTCTATAGCAAAAAGACAAATAATGTTATAGTTGGAGTTATAGATATTTTCTACAAAGAAAGAATGTGATACTCCAGTTCATAGTTTGAGTTAAACCACTGTTTCATTCAGTTAACAAGTAGTTAGTAAGTACCCCAAAGAGTCAGACACGACTGAGCACCCACACGCATGTCAGGAACAGACATGGAGAAGCAACGTCATAAAACAGTGTTTATGGCATATTTAATACCCCCAGGCAGCTAGTCACATGATTCCACGTTTCACTTTTACACCTGGAATACACTGGACAACGATATTTTTTTATGCTGGGTTTCAAGGCATTTTATTCCCCTATAGTGAGCCAATCAATCCAGAGCCATCATCAAAAAGTCACTCTTTCCATTACACTGTCCCTATTATCATAAATCAGGTTAATTCTCTCTCTGTGTGTATTTCCTTCTAAATTCTCAATTCTCTTCCCTTAGTTGGGTTTTCTCTCCATGGATCAATTTCCTACTGTGTTAATTACTTTACAATAAAAATTCTCCATAGATGATGATGTAAATTCTCCAGGTTTGTTCTTCTTACTTGGACATGCTAAACCCTTTGACTTGACATGATTTTACAGCCATCTTGATAATTTCCATAACAGCTTTTACTGGGATTTAAAAAAAAAGCTATTGGAGTATTCTACTGGACTTTTCATTAAGATTGAGTCTATGGATAAATCTGGGGAGAACCGATAACTTTGCAATATTGAAAATTTTAATCCACAAATCTGATATATCCTCTATTTAGGTCTTAAAATGTTTCCCCTTTAATTTTCTTCAATAACATTTTGTAGTTTGCAGTCTAACTTGTACTAGATTTATTCCTAGGTATTTGGTCTTTTATGCATTTTTGGTAAATCATATTTAAAATTCTTTTGTTTTCAATTTATTTTTTTTATAAAGGAATACAATGGATCACTGACCTATGTCCAGTGATCATCTTAAATTCAAATTTATTTTAAAAAGTTTGGATTTTTGACACAATTGTATTGTTAATACATGATGGTTTTGTATTTCTTAGTTTCCAGTTCCTAAGACCTTCATCTCTTCTTTGCAGCCGGTTCTAGTGTAACTCTTAACAGAAATTACAGTGGTTTCCCCCTCTGATCTTTCATGTGATAGATCGCACTGGTTGTATTTCTAAAGATAAGCCACTTTTACTTGCAGAAATTGAAGAGGAGCTAAAGAGCCTCTGATGAAGGTGAAAGAGGAGAGTGAAAAAGCTGGCTTAAAAACGCAATATTCAAAAAACCAAGATCATGGCATCTGGTCCCATGACTTCATGGCAAATAGAAGGTGACTTACCTCGTAGCTCAGTTGGTAAAGAATCCGCCTGCAATGCAGGAGATCCAGGTTCAATTTCTGGGTTGGGAAGATCCCCTGGAAAAGGAAATGGCAACCCACTCCACTATTCTTGTCTGGGAAGTCCCATGGACAGAGGAGCCTGGTGGGCTATAGTCCATGGGGTTGCAAGAGTCAAACACGGCTTAGTGGCTGAACCACCAGAGGGGGGAGAAGTGGAAGCAGTGACAGATTTTATTTTCTTGGGCTCCCAAATCACTGTAGATGGTGACTGCAACCATGAAATTAAAAGATGTTTGCTGTTTGGAAGAAAAGCTCTGACAAACCTAGACAGCATATTAAAAGGCAGAGACATCATTTTGTGGTGAGCAGAGTGAGCTGGGACTCAATAAAATCTCTTTGTGTTGTAAATTAGTTATTTTTTTCACTTTCTTTTTATTTTGCCTAGAATGGACATCTTGAGTTTTTGCCTTGCTCTGTCTGGCTGAGTTTTCTTAGTGTATGAGTATTCTAGATCTATCCCTGTGGCTACTATAAGGTGAATGGGGAGAAAAGATAGCGAGCCGGGCAGTCAGGCAAAGAAAATAGAAATTTATTAGAGGGAAACGAGAGGGTGACTAGCCCTTAAGGAAAACCAGTGTCCTCCCTTTCTGATGGGGTCTTTCTTATACCCCACCAATGAAAAATTCTCTGAACGGATGGTTAATTTTTAGCCTGTAGTTGAGTCCTGTGGTCATGTAGCCAGAGGTCTGGAATCTGGTGGTCTCATAGCTTTGAGAAGGTAGCTGCCAGTGGAAAAACAGAATGTTGTTTGGGCAATTTGGTCAGTCTCAAGGGTCACTGTGATATTCTTTGTTTGTGAGCTCAACATAATGAGCCATTTCTACCATGAGCCCCCATGTAGACCCTGGCATTCAGCCTTTTTGATTTGGGATAAGGGCCGAAGGTCAATCTTCAGTAAATGCTTCCTGCGGGACAAGGGCATTATGGAGGTGAGATGAGAAAAGCATGTTTGTGGGTCAAGGGAATTGGCATGAGGTTGAAGTTTTTGATAATTTGAGCGAGTTAGAAGCAATTCATGGATAGTTGGGTTGGTGAAGGCTCATAAGTGGTTCTGAAGAAATTTTGAAAAAGGACACATTAAACATGGGCCAAAATTATCAGACCACCTGACCTGTCTCTTGAGAAACCTATATGCAGGTCAGGAAGCAACAGTTAGAACTGGACATGGAACAACAGACTGGTTCCAAATAGGAAAAGGAGTACATCAAGGCTGTATATTGTCACCCTGCTTATTTAACTTCTATGCAGAGTACATCATGAGAAACGCTGGGCTGGAAGAAGCACAAGCTGAAATCAAGATTGCTGGGAGAAATATCAATAACCTCAGATATGCAGATGACACCACCCTTATGGCAGAAAGTGAAGAGGAACTAAAAAGCCTCTTGATGAAAGTGAAAGAGGAGAGTGAAAAAGTTGGCTTAAAGCTCAACATTCAGAAAACGAAGATCATGGCATCCAGTCCCATCACTTCATGGGAAATAGATGGAGAGACAGTGGAAACAGTGCCAGACTTTATTTTGGGGGCTTTTATTTTGGGGGGCTCCAAAATCAGTGCAGATGGTGACTGCAGCCATGAAATTAAAAGATGCTTACTCCTTGGAAGGAAAGTTATGACCAACCTAGTCAGCATATTAAAAAACAGAGACATTACTTTGTCGACTAAGGTCCATCTAGTCAAGGCTATGGTTTTTCCAGTGGTCATATATGGATGTGAGAATTGGACCATAAAGAAGGCCGAGTGCCAAAGAATTGATGCTTTTGAACTGTGGTGTTGGAGAAGACTCTTGAGAGTCCCTTGGACTGCAAGGAGATCCAACCAGTCTATTCTAAAGGAAATCAGTCCTGGGTTTTCATTGGAAGGAATGATGCTAAAGCTCAAACTCCAATACTTTGGCCACCTCATGCAAAGAGTTGACTCATTGGAAAAGACTCTGATGCTGGGAGGGATTGGGGGCAGAAGGAGAAGGGGATGGTGGAGAGGATGAGATGGCTGGATGGCATCATGGACTCGATGGAAGAGAATTTGAGTGAACTCCAGGAGTTGGTGATGGACAGGGAGGCCTGGCGTGCTGCGATTCATGGGGTCACAAAGAGTCGGACACAACTGAGTGCCTGAACTGAACAGAAGTAGAAGAAGAGGACCTAGAAAAGGTAGGACACAGGGCATCCAATTCCAATTGCTTAACCAGTTTTCCCATGAATTACTGAGGTGTCAAAGTATTTTCAAGGCCCTGTTTATCAGATTTCTTGCTCCTTCCTTTACAACCTGGCAGCCCAGCTGGTAAAGAATCCGCCTGCAGTGCTGGAGATCTGGGTTCAGTCCCTGGGTGGGAAGATCCCCTGGACAAGGGAAAGGCTACCCACTCCAGTATTCTGGCCTGGAGAATTCCATGGACTATAAAGTCCATGGGGTCACAAAGAGTCGGACACAACTGAGCGACTTTCACTTTCTTCCTTTACAACGCCTGATTTGTGGGTGTTGAAGCAGCAAGGTTCCTCCAAAAATAGACATAGGCCCTCTTTTTCTGCCGTGAGAAGGTCTAATCCTCTTCTGTTTTGGAGGACCACTGGCAGGGAATCTAGTTGGTTTTGGATAGTGATAAGGCTCCAAAATCACTGCAGATGGTGACTGTAGCCACGAAATTAAAAGACTCTTACTCCTTGGAAGAAAAGTTATGACCAACCTAGATAGCATATTTAAAAGCAGAGACATTACTTTGCCAACAAAGGTCCGTCTAGTCAAGGCTATGGTTTTTCCAGTGGTCATGTATGGATGTGAGAGTTGGACTGTGAAGAAAACTGAGCACTGAAGAATTGATGCTTTTGAACTGTGGTGTTGGAGAAGACTCTTGAGAGTCCCTTGGACTGCAAGGAGATCCAGCCAGTCCATTCTGAAGGAGATCAGCCCTGGGATTTCTTTGGAGGGAATGATGCTGAAGCTGAAACTCTAGTACTTTGGCCACCTCATGTGAAGAGTTGACTCACTGGAAAAGACTCTGATGCTGGGAGGGATTGGGGGCAGGAGGAGAAGAGGATGACAGAGGATGAGATGGCTGGATGGCATCACGGACTCGATGGATGTGAGTCTGAGTGAACTCTGGGAGTTGGTGATAGACAGGGAGGCCTGGCATGCTGTGATTCATAGGGTCGCAAAGAGTCAGACACGACTGAGCGACTGAACTGAACTGAACTGAAGGCTAGTAGCTATTTTTTCAGGGCTCTCAGTGAGGTTTTTAGAAAAGCTTTGGTAGTAATTTTAAAAGGTTGTGAGTCCTGCTGTCCCTGTTCCAATCCCAGCCGCTATTTCTGTACTTATTAACAGAGGAATGAATTGATTTGCCCATTTTGGTTGGTTATAAATTAGTGGGATAGGGAGGGTCTGTAAGGAAAATGTGGTTTCCAGGTTATGCCAAGGGATTTGGCTACTTGTTGAGTAATATGGAAGACTAAAGCTGGCCCATTATCGAATTGGAGAGAGAGTGGGAAGCCAAAGCGTGGGATGATTTCTTGTATGAGAAACTATGTTACTCAGTTTCTGAGGCGGTTTCTGATCTTGTAGGAAAAGCCTCAATCCACACTGAAAAATTGTCTCTGAGCATGAGTTTTAATTTTTCAGTTGGAGGCATGTGAGTGAAGTCAATTGGCCAGTCCTCTGCTGGGATATGCCCTAAAGCCTGATGTGTTGGGAATGAGGGAATAGGCTTTAGGGCTCCCTGCAGTGAGACTGAGGAACAGATAATGCAAGAGTGAGTGATTTGTTGTAGGAGTGAACGAAGGTTAGCGGAGTGATACAAGGTCTTCAGTTCAGTTCAGTCATTCAGTTGTGTCTGACTCTTTGCCATCCCATGGGCTGCAGCATTCCAGGCTTCCCTGTCCATCACCAACTCTCAGAGCTTGCTCAATCAAACTCATGTCCATTGAGTAGGTGATGCCATAAAAGGTCTTAAGAGATGATAAAGAGGTTTAGTGCCTACATGTAGGGCCTGATGAATGTCCATAAGAATCTGCGTGGCCTGAGATTGGGGAAGGACATAGCAGCCCTGTTTTTGTAACCAGTCTCCTTGTGGTTGTGCTCCTTGTAATAATCGTGTTTTTTTCAGGGAGGTGAAGGGGCTTTATGTTGGGGATTACCATAAGTTGTTGAGTTGGTGATCAGAGTGAGGCTCTTTTCGCTTCTCTCTCTGCAGTGTTGTTACCCCATAAAATGAGTCTGAGGCTGCCTGGTGACCTCAGCAATGTATGATGCCTACTTCAGTTGGCATGTTAGCTGCTTTTAAAAGTTGGAGTATAAAAAAAATAAAAAATAAAAAAAAATAAAAGTTGGAGTATAAATGGGGCATTAGTTATGGGAGAGCCTTTTGTAGATAGGAGCCCTCGTTCCTTCCAGGGGGCAGCATGTGAGTGTGTGATGTGGAAGGTATATTTAGAGTCAGTGTGTATGTTTCCTCTCTTGTTAGCTGCGAGGGTAAGGGCTCTAGTTAGTGCAATAAGTTCTGCCTTTTGGGAAGAGGTTCCCGAGGGGAAAGGCTGGGATTCAATAATTTCGGTGTCAGAGACAACTGCACATCCAGCTCCCTTTTTCTCTTTCTGATGTCGTAGAGAAGCTGCCATCACATACCAAGTAAAGTCAGGGCTGTTTAAAAGGGTTGAGGAAATATGGGAGAAATGGGGCATCAGGTCTTCTAAGCCTCTTTGCAAGTATGGATGGGGGGCTCAGAAGAACTAGGGATAAGGGTGGCAGGGTTGAGAGTAGGACAGAGTTCAAAGGAGAACTTGGGAGATTCAAGAAGGGAGACATGAATTAGGGGGATGCGTGAAGGAGCTAGAAGGGTCATGGATTTGTGAGAAAGTAAGTCCTTAAAGTCATGTGTGGTGAACGAATGACAGTGGGTGCTCCAAATAAGTTTTTTACTTTCCTGAGTGAGAATTGCAGCTGCTGCCAGAGCACATAGGCAGGCTGACTATCCCTGAATTGTGGTATCTAGTTGCTCTGACAGATAAGTGACAAGGGTGAAGGAGGGGCCCTGATTTTGTCCCAAAACTCCTAGGGCAATTTTGTGTCTCTCAGTAGTGTAGAGTATAAAGAGGCGAGATAGGTCAGGAAGTGTGAGAGCTGGGGCTGAGGGAATGGCTTGCTTAAGGGTCTTAAAGGCTGAATGGATATTTTATTTTAGCTCTAGGGGTTCTGAAAGATCTAGGGTGGCTTGATATAGGGGTTGTGCCAAGAGGGGGAAATTAGAAATCCAGAGGCGTAGATATCCAGCTAACCCCCGAAGGACAGAATCTGTCTTCAATGTAGGGAGTGGTAGGGTCAATATAAGGGACTTTCTATCGGTAGTAATATATCTTTTTGTTGGTGTTAAAAGGACTCCAAGATAGGTGACTCTAGGAAGAGAAAGCTGAACCTTAGTGGGAGATGCTCAGTAGCCTCAATCGGCTAGAAAACTGAGGAGTTGTATAGTACGTTGTTGAGAGTGTCTAAGCAAAGGACTACAAAGGAAGAGATCGTCCACATATTGGAGGACAGTACTCAGAGTAAGATCAAGAGAGGTTAGGTCTGATGCTAGAGCTTGGCCAAAGAAATGAGGGCCTTCACGAAAGCCTTGTTGGAGAACTGTCCCTGTCAGCTGTTGGGAGCAATGATTGTCTGGATTAGTCCAGATAAAGGCAAAGAGGTCTTTAGAGTTTGGGTGCAAAGGGATGGTAGAGAAGGCATCCTTGAGGTGTAGAACAGTGAAGTGGGTAGTGGAAGAGGGAATGAGAGAGAAAGGGTATAGGGATTTGGAGCTACTGGATGTATGGGGACAACAGCCGCACTGATGAGTCTCAGGTCCTGGACTAGGTGATAGGAGCCATTTGACTTTTTGAGGGGTAAGATAGGGGTGTTATAGGGAGAGTGGCTTGGGCACAAGAGGCCCTGATGTAGCAGTTAAGTGACGATAGGCTTTAACCCTTGTTGATGTTTTTGGGAGATTGGGTGTTGTGGTTGATTGGGGAGTTTAGGGGGGGTCTTTGAGGTGGATATGAATTGGAACATGGTAAGAGGTGACAGATGGTTGTCTGTATCCCAGACTATAGAATTTATGGATGAGGAGGGCAATGAGGCGGGGGAAGAGGAGGTGGGATTGAGGAGCAGTAGCCAGGCTAGATCAGAAGATGGGCTTGGGATAGTAATAGAGGCTTTGAATTTTGAGAGAAGGTCTCTCCAAGAATAAGAGTGGGGCATTTGGGGAGTATGAGAAAAGAATGGGGAAATCGGGTATGTTGAAGTGTGCAAAGTAGAGGCTTGGTTATTCGTGGCATAGATATTATACAGTCTACCCCCGTAACAGAGATCTGAGAGACCTCGGTTTTTCCGGATTAGGCAGGCGCAGCAGAGTAAGCGGCCCCCGTGTTGATGAGAAAAGGAATCGGCTCACCTGCCACCGTGAGAAGGCCTTTTGAAGGCCCACCATGAGGCAAGCAACCATATGATCACGGGCTGCTCTCCCAGGCCTCCCTGCCTGATAATCCCAGTTGGGATCATCTCGGGGGACAGCCGTTGCCCCTACGGGCTTAGTCAGTCTGTGTATCTCATCAGCATGAGCCTGAGGGGCTTGCCATACTCGTTCCTTCTCTTCTGGGAGAAGAGTGGAGGAAAGTATGATGTAAATATCATGCCAGGTTAAGTTGTAAGACTGGGTAAGATACTTGAATTCTTTTAGATAACTATCAGGGTCTGAAGAGAAGGAGCCAAGACGCTGTTCAATTTGAGACAGATCGCGAGGGAGAATGGGACGAGAACCCGAACAATGCCTTCTGCTCCCGCTACTTCCATAAAGGGAGAGGTGGAGCTGGCAGAGAGCAAGGTCCTGCTGTGAAGTTTCTGGCTTATCGGGAGGGGATCTAGGGAGGTCGGGGTAGAGCCTTGGAACCCCCGGGGTGGAGGGTGGGGCTGAGGTCTCAGAGCTTGCAGGGGAGGGGGTTGGGCGCGGAGGTGGCCTGCCCTGCAGAAGGAGGGAGGGAGGAGGGGCCGTAAGGTGGAGGTTGTGACATGGATCTGGAGCGACAGCAAGGGGATTGGGAGCCAGAGGGTGTGGGCTGTGGTCGGAAGGGATGAAGGAAGAAGAAGAAAAGTCTCAAACGGGAATCGGGAGACACTGTATTAGGAGGATGTGGCCCAGAGTGGGCTAAGAATATTTGAGAAGTAGAACAGTTTTCACAGCGGGAGAATCGAGTGCAAAGAGCAAAGAACGCCTGGACAGGAGGGATCTCTGACCACTTCCGGTTGCGGCGGCAGAAGATACCGAGGTCCCATAGAGTATTATAATCGAGAGTTTTGTTTTCTGGCCATTGGAACCTATTATCAAGTCTGTATTGTGGCCTGACAGTATTAGAATAGTAAGTCTTTTTGGTCTTATGTCTCCTTGGAAGCCCAAGGGTTTCAGGTTTCGGAGAAGGCATCCTAGAAGAGTAGATTTTGAGGGCCGGGATTGAGAATTTCCCATTGTGGCCGAATAGGAAGGGTAGACAAGGGTGGCTTCCCTTGTAGCTCAGCTGGTTAAGAATCCACCTGCAATGCAGGAGACCTGGGTTGGATGCCTGGGTTGGGAAGATCCCCTGGAGGAGGAAATGGCAACCCATTCCACTATTCTTGCTTGGGAAATCCCATGGACAGAGGAGCCTGGTGGGCTACCGTCCATGGGGTCACAAGAGTCGGACATAACTTAGTGACTGCAGCACCAGACAAGGGCGAAGGAAAGCGAGGAGAAAGGGCCGAGAGAAAAGGCATCCCTGTTTTTAGGACCTTCTCAGAGAGTAATGATAGTCTGCTTTGAAGTGGGTGTCCCTTATTTCAGAGTCAGGGCACAAGGCTGAGGGCCTGAGGGCCGTGGGCATCATCCTGCCTAGTCCTAGGACTTGGAAATGAGGCGAGGGAGAAAGAGGATCTAGAGAATGCGATTTCGTTCGTCCTTGTGACCGATGGATGAAATGTGGGCCAGTGTGTGGATGTCACTCCAACAAGGCATGTGGAGAGTCCTGCCCGGAGCTCATCTCAGTTTCTCGGCAAGGTCCACGGGAGGGGACCACCGGAGGTGAGCTCCTGAGAGGAGCCCACCCAGTTGCTGTGGATCTTCCCTCCCGGGTTTTGGCACTGGAATGTAAGGTGAGTGCAGAGAAAAGAGGGTGAGCGAGCCGGGCAGTCAGGCAAGGAAAGGAAATTTATTAGAGGGAAACGGGAGGGTGATTGGCCCTTAAGGAGAACCAGTGTCCTCCCTTTCTGAGAGGATCTTTTGTATACCCCGCCAATGAAAAATTCTCTGAAGGGATGGTTAATTTTTACCCTGTAGTTGAGTCTTGGGGTCACATAGCTGGAGGTCTGGAATGAGGTGGTCTCATAGCCTTGAGAACGTAGGCACCCTCGGGAAAACAGAATGTCCTTTGAGCAATTTGGTCAGTCTCAAGGGTCACCGTGATTGTATTCTTTGTTTGTGAGATTGACATAATGAGCCATTTCTACCATGAGCCCCCTTGTGGGCCCGATCAGCTCCCAGGGGCACAATTTCCTTGTTTAGTGTTTGGATATGACTGAGTCCATCACACATACGTGCTGAAGCTTTAATCTGTCGGGGAGGGTTTTGCTGTTTATGGGTGTTGCCTCTGGTAGGTTGTGCTGCAGTGCTCGTTGGGGTGCATGTGTCTTTTGAATGATGGGTTTCTCGGGATCTAGGACCAGATGGGGGAATATTAGATCCTAGGCTTAGCCTCTCTTGATAGTTTATTTTCAGGCTTTTGGAGACTGTCAATTATCCTTCGTGTTGCCAGACTACCTTCCCACCTACTGTGTAGGGGTTCTTTTTACTCAAGGCTGTCTCCCGCATTTATCGTTTGTAGATTTGTGAGGATGCCCAACCTGACGGGTGGGGTATGATTTCTGGTTGTCATTTTTTGATTGACATTTCTGCAGTAATTAGGGATGCAGAGCATCTTGGCCTGTGGTGGAGATTTAGGTTTTGTATTGTTTTGTTTTATTCCTTAAAGGGTGTGTGGAAAATTTCCCTTTCTTCTTGGCTTCCTGAAAGTCCATTGTGTTTGGAATATCTTTCTGCAAAGCCCACCCAAGTAAATGGCCTGAGGGCAGTTGTCATTAACAACCCTCCAAGACATTTGAATGTTAGCTTAAAACTACATTCAAAAAATGAAGATCATGGCACCCAGTCCCATCACTTCCTGGTAAATAGATGGGGAAATAATGGAAACAGTGACAGAGTTTATTTTCTTGCGCTTCAAAATCACTGTAGATGGTGACTGCACCCTTGAAATTAAAAGACGCTTGCTCCTTGCAAGAAAAGCTATGACAGCGTACTAAAAAGCAGAGATATTATTTTACTGACAAAGGCACGTCTAGTCAAAGCTATGGTTTTTCCAGTAGTCATGTATGGATGTGAGAGTTGGACCATAAAGAAGGCCAAGTGCCAAAGAATTGATGTTTTTGAACTGTGGTATGGGAGAAGACTCTTGAAAGTCCCTTGGACTACAAGGAGATCCAACCAGTCCATCCTAAAGGAAAGTAGTCCTGAATATTCATTGGAAGGACTGATGCTGAAGCTGAAGCACCAATACTTTGGCCACCTGATGCGAAGAACTGACTCAGTGGGAAAGACCCTGATGCGGCAGAAGATTGAAGGCAGGAGGAGAAAGGGATGATTGAGGATGAGATGGTTGGATGGCATCACTGACTCGATGGAAATGAGTTTGAGTAAGCTCCGGGAAGTAGTGAAGGACAGGGAAGCCTGGCGTGCTGCAGTCCATGGGGTCGCAGAGTCGGACAGGACCGACTGACTGAACAAGGACATTTGAAGTAGAAGTGCCAGTAAGCCCAGGTAGTGCGGTTGTCATTACAGGAAGTCTCCACAAGGTGGCGGCAGCACTTTCCCCTGCCCGCCTCTGGTTCTTCAGACAACCGGAGCCTTAGGGAAAGTGGGTTTCCTGGGCTGTCAATTGAAGTGGAATGTGCCAGAGCAAAATGCCTGCAGCCTTGTGTCTCACTGCTTCTTCCCCCTAAAGCTTCACACACCCGACCCCAGACTAATCCCACCTGGGGCTACAGCACCCAGCTGAGGGTACTTAAGGTGCTAGGAGGCTGCACTCTCAGGAAGTGTTTAATCTCAACAGGAAGAAGGCTTGAGCTGAGAACCCCAGCACCAGGAGATGTGCGGCTAGGTGACTATTGCTTCCACGATCCTCCAGGCTTTGATCCCACTCAGGACTCTGGTCCCAGCCGAGACAAGCAGACAGTCGTGATTTTCAAAGGGGCTCAGAAATAATAACTAAAAAGGGGCTTAATGAAGGACACCCTGCCAGGCTGTCTGGACCCTACCCCAGTCCAGCGTTGGAACTCAAGCCTTCTCGGGCTCCTGGGATACCATAGAAGCCCAAATGAGGGAGGTAGGAAGGAATAAAGTTAATTTTCCCTCCTTTCCTTTGACTTCATGCCAATGCTTTGTAGGGGTACAGTCAATCTGCCACGCTGTGCTTGTTATCAGTGTACAGTTGGCTGATTCAGGTACCACATATCCATGGAGTATATCTGGTCTTTTTTGGGTTCTTTTGCCATGGAGTTTATTGCATAAGGCCGAGCAACGTGCTGAGTGGTCCTTGTGGGTTATCTATCTCACATACAGTGTTGTGTGTATACGAGGAAGGAAGGATGAAAATAGTCTATGTGGAGTATCTCTTAGAGATGCATGTTTCTGTGTATAGGTGAGAGAGATTTCTGTGTGTGTGTGGAAGGGAGAAAGGAAGGAAGCTGATAATCCTTGTGGATTATTATTATAGATTTCTGTGTCTGTATTAGTCCCAACCTGATTCATCCCAGGCCCTTCACTTTTTTCTTGAACTCTTGGTTTGAATATGAATTCTCAGTCTTCAGGTTGTAAATTCTTTTGTTTCACTTATTAAATTTTGCCTAGAAGGGACATCTTGTGTTATTGCTTTCCTCAGTGTGGCTGAGTTCCTTTAGGGTCCTTTAGGGTCTGATCCTTCTAGATCTATCCCTGTGGCTACCAGTGGCATAATCTCCTTACTTCAGTTTTGATTTATATGGCTAATAGTCTATTGTATATATGTAGCACATCTTGTGTAAGTTTAATCTGTTGGTGAAGATTTTGCTGTCTCTCTGTGTCGGCTATTGTGAGTAGTACTGCAGTGCTAGTTGGGGTGCCTGTGCCTTTTTGAATGATGCTTTTCTTGGGATCTAGGCCCAGACATGGGAGTGTCAGATCTTAGACTTAGCCTCTCTTGATAGTGTATTTTCAGGCATTCAGTGTCTATTACATTGGGTGTTGTCAGTGTGCCATCCCGCCGATGTGTAGGGGCATTCCCTTTCCTCAGGCTCTCTTGCCTTTAGTGTTTGTGACCTCCTGAGGATGCTCTGATGGGGCTGATGGGACTTGATTTCTTGTTTTCATTTTGATTGGTATTCCTGCAGTAATTAGGGATGCTGAGCATCTTGTCCTGTGGTGGAGGTTTGGGTCTTTTTTTCTTCCATGAACAGTATGAGGAAAATTTACCTGTGGCAGTTGGCTTCCTGAAAGCTGGTTGTGTTTGGAATTTATTTCTGCAATTCCTGCCCTAGGACATGTCCTGAGGACAGCTATCATTAACAGACCCCAATGCTTGAGAAATAGAGGGGCCAGTAAGCCTGGGAGGTGGAGTTGTAGTTACAGAAAGTGTCCACAAAGTGACAGCACTTCCCCCTGGCCACCTCTGGTTCCTCGGGCAACCAGAGCCTTAGGGCAATTTGGCTTCCTGGGCTGTGAATTGGAGTGGAACGTGCCTGAGCAACAACTTAAGGGGTTGTGTCTCACTTCTTCCCCCTAAAACTTCACCCCTCCCCTCCAGACTCATTCCAACCGGGCCACAGCACCCTGCTGAGGGGTCTAGGAGGCTGTACTCTTAAGAAGGAAGTTTGAGTTGGGGATCCCAGCACCAGAGGTCCTGGGGGTTAGGTAACATTCCCAAGGTCCTGGAAGATAGAGGGTCGGGTCCCCATCCTTTGGGAGCACTAGGGACTTTGGTCTCAGTCAGGGAGACCAGACAGAAGAGATTTAAGAGGGGTCTCAATTAAGGGCTCTTGGCTTGGCTGTCTCGACTCTGCCCGAATCCAGCGATGGGACCCAAGCCTGCTCAGGCTCCAGGGATGGAATAGCAGTGCAAGTCAGGAAGGTTGGAGGGAATAAACAAGGAAATGCTTTTATTTTCCTTAATTTCACGTCTGTGCTATGTTGGAGTATATTAATTTTGCAGTTTTCTGTTTGTCGTCAGTGTACAGCTTTCTGATTCATTTATGACATATACCGTATTCTTTTGCCATAGAGGTTTTTGCAGAAGGTCAGCATAGTTCCCTATGCTGATCATCAGGTCCTTGTGGAGTATCTAGTATAGACACAAATTTCTGTGTGTGTGTGTTATTCCCAACCTAATTAATTCCTTGGCCTTTTTTATATTTTTTAAAATTCTTGTGTTTGAATTCTGAGTCAATTTTTGTGTTGTAATTTAATTCCTTTGTATCTCTTTTTAAATTTTGCCTAGAAGGGACATCATATACTCTTGTCTTCCTCTGTACGGCTGATTTTACTTAGTAGGTGATCCTCCAGCATCCATTTCTATGGCTACAAGTGGAATGATTTCATAATTGCAGTGCCAGTTTTTCATTGCTGAATAATAGTCCATTGTCTATAAGTACCAGGTCTTTTTTAAGCTTTAATCTATCAGTGGACGTTTTGCTGGGCTTGTGTCTTGCCTCTTGTGAATTGGAGGTGCCAGTAAACGCCTTCGGTCAAGTTGTAGTTACAGAAAATGTCCACAAGGTGGCAGCACTTCTTGATGCCCTCTCTGGTTCCTGGGGCAAATAGAGCATAAGGGAAAGTCGGCTTCCAGGGTTGTGAAAGGAGAGTGGAATGTACCTGAGGGAACATTTAAGGGCTTGTGTCTCACTACTTATCGCCCCTAAAGCATCACACACACACACCCACACGGCTTCCAGACTAATCCCAACGAGAGCCACAGCACCTTGCTGACTGTGCTTCAGTACCTAGGAGTCTGCACTCTCAGGAAGGAGGCTTGAGCTGGGAACTCCAGCACCAGGAGACATGCAGGTTAGGTGACTATTGCCCCCAAGGTCTTCGAGGACTTGATCCCATTCTGGTGTCTGGTCCCAACCAGAGCACAGCCAAACGTATAGGCTTAAAAAGGGCTTAGTGAACACCCTGCCAGGCTGTCTCTAAAACATAGCAGTCTAGTCTGGAGACGCAAGCTTGCGCAGGCTCCAGGATGGATCACATCCCAAGTCAGGGAGATCAGAGAGAATAAAGCAGGCACTGCTTTTCTTTCTTTTCTTTAACACCATGCCGATGCTATGCTGGAGTATAGTCAGTTTGCAGTGTTGTGCAGCCACCTGCTTCAGCTATAACATATCCATGGTGTATCTCTATTGCATTTTTGAACTTTTTAACCGTAGAAAGTTGAGAAGAGTGCCAAGCATCAGGTCCTTGTGAATTATTTTATTTCAGATACACTTTTCTGTGTACATAAAGAAGGAAGCTAGGAGATAATTTTTGTGGATTATCTCTTAGAGATTTCTGTCTTTAGAGATGCATATTGCTATTTATATATGGAGGGAAGGTAGAAAGGAAGGAAGGGGATAATCACTGTAGATTATCTATTATAATACAGATTTCTTGTGTATGTAGGCATGGACATTCTAATTCATTCCCTGGCTGTCACCTGTTCCTCTGGAACCCTTCGTTTGACTTTGAATCCTCAAAATCTCTTTTGAGTTTGGGTTGTAAGCTTGTTGCCTTGGCAGTGGCACCCCACTCCAGCACTCCTGTCTGGAAAATCCCATGGATGAAGGAGCCTGGTGGGCTGCAGTCCATGAGGTCACTAAGAGTCAGGCAAGACTGAGCGACTTCACTTTCACTTTTCACTTTCATGCATTGGAGAAGGAAATGGCAACCCACTCCAGTGTTCTTGCCTGGAGAGTCCCAGCGACAGGGGAGCCTGGTGGGCTGCCGTCTCTGGGGTCGCACAGAGTCGGACACGACTGAAGCGACTTAGCAGCAGCAGCAGCAGCATGCCTGCTTTTGTTTTGGCTGGAAGGTACCTCATATACCACGGTCTTCCTCTGCCTGACAGACTTCCCTTAGCGTATGCTTCTTCAAGGACCATCCCTGTGGCTATTACTGTCATAATTACCTAATTTCAGCGATGGCTTTTTATGAGTGAGAATAGTCTACTGTATGTATGTACCACACCTTGTTTAAACGTTAAGCCCTCTTGGAGATTTTGCTGATAGTGTCTAGGCTATCGGAAGCAGTGCTGAAGCTTTATTGGGGTGCCCATGCCTCTTGATCACTGGTTTTCTCTGGATATATGGCACGGTGTGGGGGTGTCAGATTCTAGTTTTAATCTCTCTGAGAGCTTTTTTTCAGGCATTCAGGAACTGTCCATTATACTGACTGTTGCCAGTGTATATTCCCAGAGAGAGCTTAGGGGGATTCTTTTTCCTCCAGGCTCCCTCCCGCATTTATCGATTGTAGATTGGTGACGATGACCACTATGACTGGTGGGATTTGATTTCCCATTGTCGTTTTGAATGGCACTCCTCCAGCAATTAGGGATCCTTAATATCTTGTCCTGTTGTGGAGGTTTGATTTTGTTTTGGCTTTTTTTTTTTCTCCTAAAAGGTTGTCAGGAGAATTTACCTTTGACAATTGGGTTGACAAGTCGGCTGTCTTTGGAATTTATTTCTCCATTCCCTGCCCCAGAACATATCCTGAGGCGGGTAATGTTAATTTCTGTCATTCACAGAAATCCAGCCCTCATGATTTGAGTTGCCAGTGAACACCCGAGAAAATGTTGTAGTTACAGAAGATGTCCACAAGGTAGCAGCATTATTCAGGCCTACCTTTGGTTCCTGGGGTAACCAAAACCTGAGGGAAAGTTTGCTTCTTGGGCAGTGAAATAGGGAGGAGGGTGCCTGAGCTAACCCGAAAGGACTTGAGTCTCTTGAGTCTCGGTTGTCTTTCCCCCGAAGCATCACACAAACAGCCTGCCCTGGTGAATCTTTCCAGGACCACAGTGCCCTGCTGAGGGTGCTTAGGTGCTAGTGCTAGGAGGCTGCACTCTCAGGAGCAAGGTTTGAGCTGGGATCCCCAGCACCAGGAGAGGTCGAGGCTAGCTGAACCTTGCTTTCAAATCCCTTCAGGCCTTGATGCCACACAGGACTCTGGTCCCAGCCAGAATGTATGAGAGAGTAGAGCTTTAAAAGGGTCAACCAAGGGCACCCTGCCAGGCTGTGTCAACCACCCCCAGTTCAGCAGTGGGACCCAAGCCTGCCCAGGCTCCAGGGACGTGATAGCATCCCAAGTCAGGGAGGTCGGAGATAAGCAAATAGGCGCTGCTTTTCTCTCCTTCTCTTACCATCCTGTGGATGCCGCAGTGCAGTACACTCCATCTGCAGTCTTGTGAGTGTTGTCAGCGCACAGCCTCCTGACTCAGGCATATGTATTTATGGGGTGGGATCTCTCTCTCTCTCTCTTTTTTTTTTTTTGCCGTAGAAGAGTGAGAAGACTGCTGAACGTCAGGTCCTTCTGAATTATCTATCTCAGTTATACTTTTCTGTGGATACATAGAAAAAACTTAGGAGATAATTACTGTGGATTACCTCTTAGAGTTACAGATTTCTGTGTATCTGTGCAAGGAAGTGAGAATGGAAGGAGAGAAAAGAATATTTCTTGTGGATTATCTAATACAGATTCACCTTTCTTGTCTTTGAGGGTAAAGGACTGATAGATCCCATCTCATTGTTAAGATGGCGCGTTATGTTGACCTCCCAAACAAAGAATAAAATCACAGTGACCTTGAGACTGACCAGAAATTGCCCAAACAACATTCTATTTTCTCACTGGTGCCTACCTTCTCAAAGCTACAAGACCACCAGATTCCAGACCTCTGGCTACATGACCACAGGACTCAACTACAGGCTAAAAATTAACCATCCGTTCAGAGAATTTTTCATTGGTGGGGTATAAGAAAGACCCAGTCAGAAAGGGAGGACACTGGTTCTCCTTAAGGGCCAGTCACCCTCTTGTTTCCCTCTAATTAATTTCCCTTTTCTTGCCTGACTGCCCGGCTCACTCTCTTTTTCTCTGCACTCGCCTTACAATTCTGTTTTATGAGTGAGGAGTGTTCCAGTATCTAGCTGTCTCATTTCATCTTCAGTTTTCAATCTTTGGCCTTATTGGTTGATTCTCTATCTCGGTTCAGTAAATAGCGCTGCTCTGGATGTAGGGGTGCACGAGTCATTTCAAATTCTGATTTTTTTCCATATCTGAGCCCAAGAGTGGGATTGCTGGATCATATGGTACCTATGTGTTGAGTTTCTAAAGGAACCTCCATACTGTTTTCCATAGTGGCTGCACCCATTTATACCCCCACCAAGAGTGTAGGCAGATTACGTTTTGTTTCCGACCTCTGCAGCATTTATTCTTTGTGGATCTTTCTGATGATGGCCAGATTCTGACCACGGTGAGGTGATTCCTCAGTGTTGTTTTGATTTGTCTTGATTGATAATTAATCATGTGGAGTATGTTTCCATGTGCTTTATGATCTTATACAGTGTGAGTATAGTTTACCTGTTGAAATTGGCTTCTTGAACATCGATCCTGTTTTGAATACTCTTTTTGGTGATTTACCCCAGGGACTTGAGGGCAGGTGTCCTTTCCAACCCTGTGTGCATCCTTATTCAGAGATCATTAGCACCAGTTTTAAAGTTGTTATTATGGGAAATGGTCACCGCAGCATTTCTTCCTGCCCAGCTCTGGTTACTTAGGCAACCAGAGCTTGAGGGAAAGCCTTGCTCCTGGATTGTCCACTTCAGCTGTAACAGAAGTAACAAACAGCCAGGACGTATTGTGTCTCTTGATTTCTTCCCTCTTCCCTCTGGACTTGGGATCCCCACCACCAGGAGTCTTGGAGCCCAGGGGACTTTTCGAAATTCTCCCATCCCAGAAGTTCCAACATCCTTTGGGTGCAGTAGGCTTGGTTTAGCTGCAGGAGGACCTCCCTCCACCCCCCAGAGCTGGAGATTCTCCAGGTCCTTTGGTAGAAGGCTCATTGCCAGGCACGTCTTCCTCGCCCACTCAGATCCAAGACACTCCAACCTTGGGGCCCAAGTCTGCTCAGGTTCCAGGGATGTGACACCCGCCTAGGTCACCATGTCTGAGGGGCCTAGAGTCAGCATTTCCAGTTCTTTTTTTTTTTTTTTGGTATCATTTGAATTGGGGAATATAAGTGATTTACAATGTTGTGGATTTTTTTTCCCCAATAGATAAGAACTTTATTCACTTATTGGAGAAGGAAATGGCAACCCACTCCAGTGTTCTTCCCTGGAGAATTACATGGACAGAGGAGCCTGGCAGGCTGCAGTCCATGGGGTTGCAAAGAGTCGGACACAACTGAGTGACTCTCACTTATTCACTTATGTCTAGACATCTATATGTTCCTTTAGGGTGCTTTTCCCATATAGGTTATTGCAGAGTGCTGAATAGGGCTCTGCATGCTATACAGTGGGTCCTTCTGGATTTTTTATAATTAGGAGTGTGTATATGAATGAGCTATTTTCTCCCACACCCTTTCCTTCTTGGTAACTCTAAGTTATAAAGCTGTATATTGTCACCCTACTTATTTAACTTACATGCAGAGTGCATCCTGTGAAATGCCAGGCTGGATGAAGCACAAGCTGGAATTAATATTGGCAGAAGAAATATTAATAACCTCAGATATGCAGATGACACCACCTTTATGGCAGAAAGCAAAGAGGAACTGATGCACCTCTTGATGAAAGTGAAAGAGGAAAGTGAAAAAGCTGGCTTAACACCCAACATTCAGAAAACTAAGATCTTGGCATCCGGTCCCATCACTTCAAGGCAAATATATGGGGAAACAATGGAAACAGTGACAGACTTTATTTTCTTGGGCGCCAAAATCACTGCAGATGGTGACTGTAGCCATGAAATTAAAAGATGCTTGCTCCTTGGAAGAAAAGCTATGACCAACCTAGACAGCATATTAAAAAGCAGAGACATTACTTTGTCAACAAAGGTCTGTCTAGTCAAAGCTATGATTTTTCCAGTAGTCATGTATGGATGTAAGAGCTGGACCATAAAGAAACCTGAGCACTGAAGAATTGATGCTTTTGAACTGTGGTGTTGGAGAAGATTCTTGAGAGTCCCTTGGACTGCAAGGAGATCAAAACAGTCTATCCTAAAGGAAATCGGTCCTGAATATTCATCAGAAGGACAGATGCTGAAGCTGAAACTCCAATACTTTGCCCACCTGATGCAAAGAACTGACTCACTAGAAAAGACTCTGATGCTAGGAAAGATTGAAGGCGCAAGAAGGGGACAACAGAGGATGAAATGGTTGGACGGCATCACTGACTCGATGGACATGAGTTTGAGTAAGCTTCGGGAGTTGGTGATGGACAGGGAAGCCTGATGTGCTGCAGTCCATGGGGTCACAAAGAGTCGGACACAACTGAGCAAGTGAACTGAACTGAACTGGATCCAAACCCCCAGGGACTTCAGTCATCACCTGGGTCTGGGCTGGGTTAGAATTAGGCCACAGATGGGAAACGAGGTTCTCTCCTTACTGCATTTACCTGTGATTAAGGTCACAAGGTCAAACATGACTTGGCTTGTTTACTGTATTTCTTTCAAGCAGCTTCCTTGAAGTTTCTGAAAGTCAAAGATAAGGAGCTGGTCTGGTGGAGTCTTCCATAATAACAACTCGGCTTTTGATCATTAATCAGTTAGGTTGATATACTGCTTGCCCAAGTTGGGGGTTGTTGACTGATCTTTAAAGATCTTTAAGATTGCTCGAATTACTAAAGTAAAACCCTGCAGGGTGTGAGAATAACAAAGCCTTAGTGGAGGAGCTTCCACTGATAACACAGTAAATCTGCCCATCATGGGCATCTGGACTCCCAACTGCCCTACCCTGCCTTACTGCTTTTACGCTTTGGTTCGGATCTATCACAACCCTCTGACTCATGCTTTCAGATTCTGCCCACCCACCAATACGCTTAATACTCTCTCCAAGCCTTGACTCTTTTTTTAAAATTTTTCTCCATCTTGGTTATTTATTTTCAAAATTTTATTTGTTTATTTTTGGCTGCTCTGTGCTTCTCACTGCAGTGGCTTCTCTTGTTGCACAGCATGAGATCTAGGGCATATGGGCTTTGGTAGCTGTGGCCTTAGTTGCTCTGTAGCATGTGCAGTCTTCCCGGGCCAGGGATTGAACCTGTGTCCCCTCCACTGACAGGCAGATTCTTTACCACTGGACTACCAGGGAACTCCAAGACTTGACTCTTGATATTCCCTTTGCCAGGAATATTCTCCTGTTTCCCTTATACCCCACTGTTTCATGATCCATTTTTAAAAATGAAACTACCACATGGATTCTTTTTGTTTTAATTAATCTCTTTTGCAAGACATGAGGATTAATAGTCCAGCTCAAGTAATGGAAGTTTATTTTAAGATGGCACAAGTCAACAAAGGGGCTTCCCTGGTGGCTCAGTGGTAAAGAATCTACCTGCAATGCAAGAGAAGCAGGAGATGCTGGTTTGATCCCTGGGTTGGGAAGATCCCTTGGAGGAGGGCGTGGCAACCCACTCCAGTATTCTTGCCTGGAAAATCCTATGGACAGAGAAGCCTGGTGGGCTACAGTCCGTAGGGTTGCAGAGTCGGACACGATTGAGGCAACTGAGCATGCAAGTCAATATGGAAGATAAGCAAACCATGGAAATCCAAGAACAGGAACTCTTCTGGCTGCAAGATGACTCCAGGAATCTCGGTGGCAGGAACTAAGGATCTTCAGTGTACTGTTCTGCGTCATGTGACTCATCTACTATCAGGGGTGTTCTCACTTCTGTATACTCAGTCTCTGTTTCCTCATAACTTAGCCCTACTCAAGAAATACAACTTGCATCTGGCCCCACAACTTCCTCCCTCCTTACATCTTTTTAGCTTTGGCTTCTGCCCCTAATTTCCTGATTCTCTTCTTGTTTCCCATTTCAGATTCTAGAGAGCAACCTGCTGCTACTTTACTTTTTAGGTACAACCTTCTCCACTGAGCTGTCCCATTGGTATCTGATCAGCCTGTGGATCTGGCTGATTTTGGGGAATTGGGTGTCCACACATGGTCCAGTCAACTGTGGACTAACAAAGCTGCCCAAGTTCTCTCTTAACAAGGGCTGTGAGTATACCAGTTACTGTGATTGCTATAAACAAGACACTTTCACTTATATCATCTCAAGTTAATCCTTATAATAACCTTGACAATAGATATCATCCTATTTCCTACAGATGAAGAATTTAGGGAACAGAGAGCTTACCCAAGGTAAAGCCAACATGCAATCTCAAATCTGTCATTAGAAATCACCATCCAGAAGCATGTTAAGTGAATTTCTCTTGAAACAAAATTACAAGGCAGAGAGATGTCTGAAAAAGGACAGCAGTACTATTGCCCTTTGTTTCCCCCACGACTGCATAAAGAACAGGTTTTCCCAGGAGAACTCGCCCATGGTTGATAAGTAAGTTTTTGTTCATGTGTTTGAGACTGTCCTGTGGGTTCAAATCAGCGATATTACTTAGAATAAAGTCTGATGGATAAAGTCTAAGACAGATCCATCTTGTACCATAATCTACCTGAAGGTACATGGTAGATACAGAGGTATCATCTTAAGCTAATATTAAAAAAAAAAAATCCAGATTTACAAAAAAAGTCAACAAAAATATAATTTTGTTTCCTGTTGCTACTACTTTCCATCTTATTCTGGACCCTGGGTTATGGGATTGGTGTAGGACTGTCTTGAAGAAAAACCCTAGGCTTAAGGCTCTTCAGATTCTTCTCTGTCCCAGAATAAAACAGTCAGGAAGATTCTGCATGCGTGGCATGTGGGTGCAGGGTGAGTGTGGTGGGACCAGCAGCGGGGGTGGGGTGGGGTGGGGGAGAGGTGGAGGGGAAGGGGTGGTAAATTAGTATCTATATACTAATATACCTCTCCCTTATGGTGTGTGGGTACAGTGTGGTGAGACCAGCAGAGGGTGGCAAATTAGTATCTATTTACTAATATACCTCTCCCTAATTAATGAAGAGATAGGAAAACATAAGAATTGGATTAAATAATACAAGGGAAGCCTTTAGAATATTTCCTGGCTATATTAGTTTACTATGGTTGCTCTAATCAGTTCACTTCAGTTCAGTTGCTCAGTTGTGTCTGACTCTTTGTGACCCCATGGACTGCAGCACGCCAGGCCTCCCTATCCATCACCAACTCCTGGAGCTTACCCAAACTCATGTCCATTGAGTCAGTGATGTCATCCAGCCATCTCATCCTCTGCTGTTCCCTTCTCCCTCTGCCTTCAATCTTTTCCAGCATCAGGGTCTTTTCCAATGAGTCAGTTCTTTGCATCAGGTGGTCAAAGTATTGGAGTTTCAGTTTCGGCATTAGTCCTTCCAATGAATATTCAGGACTGATTTCCTTTAGGGTGGATTGGTTGGATCTCCTTGCATTCCAATGGACTCTCAAGAGTCTTCTCCAACACCACATTCAATAGCATCAGTTCTTCGGCGGTCAGATTTCTTTATATTCCAACTCTCATCCATACATGACTACTGGAAAAACCATAGCTTTGACTAGACAGACCTTTGTTGCTCTAATAAATTACCACAAACTTACTCTCTTAATTCATACAAATTTGGGAGTGATATCACCAAGATGGAGTAGGAGATTCGTGCTTCCATCCCCAACAAAGATCAACAATTAAATAGCTATTCAGGATTAAAAAACAGCTCTGGAGTTCACCTAAGAAATTTCAGCAACACTTGAAAATAACAACAACTTGAGAATAGCCACACCAAAAAGGAAGGAAGGCAGCTTCATTTTGTCTGCATCACCCGTCCCACAAGCTGGCATTGCTCAACACCAAGACAGACCTCTCCAGTTAGAACTCACCAGGAAAGGAAGATATTACTTTGCCAACAAAGGTCTATCTAGTCAAGGCTATGGTTTTTCCAGTAGTCATGTATGGATGTGAGAGTTGAACTATGAAGAAAGCTGTCAGTTCAGTCAGTCAGTTAGTCAGTTCAGTCACTCAGTCGTGTCCGACTCTTTGCAACCCCATGAATCACAGCACACAAGGCCTCCCTGTCCATCACCAACTTCCGGAGTTCACTCAGACTCGTGTCTATCGAGTCAGTGATGCCATCCAGCCATCTCATCCTCAGTCATCCCCTTCTCCTCCTGCCCCCAGTCCCTCCCAGCATCAGAGTCTTTTCCAATGAGTCAACTCTTCGCATGAGGTGGCCAAAGTACTAGAGTTTCAGCTTTAGCATAATTCCTTCCAAAGACATCCCAGGGCTGGTCTCCTTCAGAACGGACTGGTTGGATCTCCTTGCAGTCCAAGGGACTCTCAAGAGTCTTCTCCAGCACCACAGTTCAAAAGCATCAATTCTTCGGCGCTCAGCCTTCTTCACAGTCCAACTCTCACATCCATACATGACCACTGGGAAAACCATAGCCTTGACTAGACGGACCTTAGTCGGCAAAGTAATGTCTCTGCTTTTGAATATGCTATCTAGATTGGTCATAACTTTTCTTCCAAGGAGTAAGAGTCTTTTAATTTCATGGCTGCAGTCACCATCTGCAGTGATTTTGGAGCCCAAAAAATAAAGTCTGACACTGTTTCCACTGTTTCCCCATCTATTTCCCATGGAGTGATGGGATCGGATGCCATGATCTTCGTTTTCTGAATGTTGAGCTTTAAGCCAACTTTTTCACTCTCCTCTTTTACTTTCATCAAGAGGCGTTTTAGTTCCTCTTCACTTTCTGCCATAAGGGTGGTGTCATCTGCATATCTGAGGTTATTGATATTTCTCCCAGCAATCTTGATTCCAGCTTGTGCTTCTTCCAGCCCAGCGTTTCTCGTGATGTACTCTGCATAGAAGTTAAATAAGCAGGGTGACAATATACAGCCTTGACGTACTCCTTTTCCTATTTGGAACCAGTCTGTTGTTCCATGTCCAGTTCTAACTGTTGCTTCCTGACCTGCATACAGATTTCTCAAGAGGCAGGTTAGGTGGTCTGGTATTCCCATCTCTTTCAGAATTTTCCACAGTTTATTGTGATCCACACAGTCAAAGGCTTTAGCATAGTCAATAAAGCAGAAATAGATGTTTTTCTGGAACTCTCTTCCTTTTCCCATGATCCAGCGGATATTGGCAATTTGATCTCTGGTTCCTCTGCCTTTTTGAAAACCAGCTTGAACATCAAGAAGTTCACGGTTAATGTATTGCTGAAGCCTGGCTTGGAGAATTTTGAGCATTACTTTACTAACGTGTGAGATGAGTGCAACTGTGCAGTAGTGTGAGCATTCTGTGGCATTGCCTTTCTTTGGGATTGGAATGAAAACTGAGTTTTTCCAGTCCTGGGGTCACTGCTGAGTTTTCCAAATTTGCTGGCATAGAGTGCAGCACTTTCACAGCATCATCTTTCAGGATTTGAAACAGCTCTACTGGAATTCCGTCACCTCCCCTAGCTTTGTTCATAGTGATGCTTTGTAAGGCCCACTTGACTTTGCATTCCAGGATGTCTGGCTCTAGAGGAGTGATCACACCATCGTGATTATCCGGGTTGTGAAGATCCTTTTTATACAGTTCTGTGTATTCTTGCCATCTCTTCTTAATATCTTCTGCTTCTGTTAGGTCCATACCATTTCTGTCCTTTATCGAGCCCATCTTTGCATGAAATGTTCCCTTGGTATCTCTAATTTTTTTGAAGAGATCTCTAGTCTTTCCCATTGGAGAAGGAAATGGCAACTCACTCCAGTGTTCTTGGCCTGGAGAATCCCAGGGATGGGGGAGCCTGGTGGGCTGCCATCTATTGGGTCGCACAGAGTCGGACACTACTGAAGCGACTTAGCAGCAGCAGCAGCTAGTCTTTCCCATTCTGTTATTTTCCTCTATTTCTTTGCATTGATCGCTGAAGAAGGGTTTCTTATCTCTTCTTGCTATTCTTTGGAACTCTGCATTCAGATGCTTATATCTTTCCTTTTCTCCTTGGCTTTTCGCTTATCTTCTTTTCACAGCTATTTGTAAGGCTTCCTCAGACAGCCATTTTGCTTTTTTGCATTTCTTTTCCATGGGGATGGTCTTGATCCCTGTCTCCTGTACAATGTCACGAACCTCATTCCATAGTTCATCAGGCACTCTATCTATCAGATCTAGGCCCTTAAATCTATTTCTCACTTCCACTGTATAATCATAAGGGATTTGATTTAGGTCATACCTGAATGGTCTAGGGGTTTTCCCTACTTTATTCAATTTGAGTCTGAATTTGGTAATAAGGAGTTCATGATCTGAGCCACAGTCAGCTCCTGGTCTTGTTTTTGTTGACTGTATAGAGCTTCTCCATCTTTTGCTGCAGAGAATATAATCAATCTGATTTCGGTGTTGACCATCTGGTGATGTCCATATGTAGAAGAAAGCTGAGCGCCGAAGAATTGATGCTTTTGAACTGTGGTGTTGGAGAAGACTCTTGAGAGTCCCTTGGACTGCAAGGAGATCCAAGCAGTCCATCCTAAAGGAGATCAGTCCTGCGTGTTCTTTGGAAGGAATGATGCAAAGCTGAAACTCCAGTACTTTGGCCACCTCATGCAAAGAGTTGACTCATTGGAAAAGACTGATGCTGGGAGGGATTGGGGACAAGAGGAAAAGGGGATGACAGAGGATGAGATGGCTGGATGGCATCACGGAGTCTATGGACGTGAGTTTGAGTGAACTCCGGGAGTTGGTGATGGACAGGGAGGCCTGGCGTGCTGCAATTCATGGGGTCGCAAGAGTTGGACACGACTGAGCGACTGAACTGAACTGAACTGAACTGAGGAAAGGAAGAACGGGGTGAGCAACCAGCTTCTCCTGCCTTTGGGGGTCCCACAGGAAGGACCTGCTTCAGTTCTCCCCACTCAGAGACTGGCAAAGCTGAGGTGTATGAAGATAGCTAGGTTTGGGGAAGAAAAGTGGGTGATTCCAGTGGTAGTCACAGAATCAGAGCAACCACAGTTCCCAGTAACCTGCTCTGCTGCTGCTGCTAAGTCACTTCAGTTGTGTCTGACTCTCTGTGACCCCATAGACGGCAGCCCACCAGGCTCCGCCGTCCCTGGGATTCTCCAGGCAAGAACACTGGAGTGGGTTGCCATTTCCTTCTCCAATGCATGAAAGTGAAAAGTGAAAGTGAAGTCGCTCAGTCGTGTCCGACCCTCAATGACCCCAAGGACTGCAGCCTTCCCGGTTCCTCCATCCATGGGATTTTCCAGGCAAGAGTACTGGAGTGGGGTGCCATTGCCTTCTCTAACCTGCTCTGCAGGTGAGCCCCAAATATTTCAACACTGAAGAAACTGACAGCCTGCACAGCTGTTAGGGATGCTCTGCAGGTTTCACTGGCATGTGTCCAAAGGTAGTTGATTTGCTAATGCCAACCTCCTGAGTCCCTCCCCTTGCCCACTGGAGCCCAGGAACCACACTGGCAGCCAGCCCAGGCCTCTGCAGCTGCCTGAATTGAAGATGCCCGGCTAGACCTCTGCAGTTCACCCCCACCACTGTGCATGCACTTGAGAAAAGCCTCTCTAGCTGTGTACTTGCATGCCACAGGCCTGACACCTGTCACCAGACTCCACTATTGTATATGGATGTCCGTGGGGAGACTGTGCAGCCAAGGCAGAGCATGCCAGTGACCTGGGACCATGCAGCTGCTTGAGGGCCTGGATCAGGCTCTGTCTTTTGTCATTGGCCTGTGCCAGGGCACTCACCTGCACTAACCCCTCCAAATGTGTACTGTGTGCCCTTAGCCCAATCCCAGGTGGGCTCCACTGCCACACGCTGGTGGTGAGACCCAGCAGCCATGTGGTGCATACAGCCAGCCAGGGCCCCTGCAGGCGCCAGTGTATACACAGTCGGCCCTGGCCCTTGCTGCCTGCCCTGGTCCCCACCACTCCATGTGTGTTTGCAATTACCCGCTGCCGCTGCAGGCACCAGCAGCCAGCCCCCACAGCTGCCTGTGTGCATAGCTCCAGCCACCACTGCTGCTTGCCCTGGTCCATAGCAGCTGGATCTGGAGACACTGCTGAGGACTCCAACAGCCCTTGCAGTCTCTGTGGACTCCCAGTATCACTTGTCAAGGGCTGGGGACCCTGACGGACTGAGAGAAATGAGTCACCATGACTCCCGGTCCTGGTGCCACCAAAAGGAGCTCGTTACCATTAATGTATAAGAAATGCTGAAAGGAGTTCTTCAAGTGGAAATGAAAGGATGTTAACTAGTAACAGGAAAATAAAATTATATTCCAAAAAGTTGAATAACTTAGAAGAAATGGATGAATTCCTAGAACCATGTGATCTACTGAGTCTGAATCATGAAGAAATAGAAAATCTGAATAGACCAATAACAAGTAAGGAGATTGACTCCTTACTTTCACTCCCAGGGCTCAGGTTCGATCCCTGGTCAGGGACCTAAGATCCCACAAGCACTGCAGCCAAATTTAAAGAAAAAAAAAGACATTACAGGATACAGACTGGTATTCCAAAGATCAGATAAATATAGATACAAAAATTCTCAACCAAACACTAGCAAACCAAATTAAACAGCATATTAAAAGGATCATTCACGGTTATCAAGTGAGCTTAATCCCTGATGCAAGAATGTCTCAACATAATGCAAATCAAAATGAGTAAATTTTGGAGATCTTAATATACACCTTAGTGACTATAGCAAGTAACTTGAAGTATTCTTGAAAGTTGCCATGAGAGTCGAACTTTAATGTTCTCACCAAAACAATGACAACAAAATAGTAATTATATGACCTAAAGGATGAGCTAAAGCTAATAAACTAGCCCTGTAGTTTTAAACATCTCCTAATATAAACGTGTCAAACCATCACATTGTACAGCTTAAACTTATACAATGTTATATGTAAATAATATCTCAATAAAGCTGGAAAAATACACCAACACACATTTATTCTCTTACAATTCTAGAGGTCAGTAGTCTGCAATCAGTTTCTCTGGGCCAAAATCAAGCTGTCTGCTTCCTCCTGAGTCTCTTTGGGAGAATCTAATTAGTCATCTTTTCTAGCATCCAGAGCGGCATCTTTGTTGACACCTTTCTCTATCTTGAAAGCCAGCAGTTAGCATATTGCTTTAGTTCTCACAGCAATGAAGACCCAGCACAGCCAAAAATAAATAATAAATACATAAAATTATTAAAAATAAAAATCTTGAATCTGTCCTCTTCACTCCATCTCCCTTCCACCACTTGTCTAAATCCAAGTTACCATCCTCAGCTGACATTTGGCAGTCACCTTACCTGTCTGTCCACTTGCTTCCACTTCTCTGTCCCAGCTGCACTGCTACCACTACCAAGCGCCTCTCTCCCTTGGATGGTTCTAGATTAAAATTCCCTGCTCTCTTAGTTCTTTTTCTAACCCTTCTTTCTTGAGATTTGTTAATGGCAGATATATTACCAGTTCCTTGGAGGAAGTTCATTAATTTCATGTGCTGGATATGAATTTTACTGGCCTAACTCTCTTGAGTAACCTTATTTTTAAGATCTGCAGGAAATCTCATGGTTGTTTTGTGGTTGTTTTTATTTATTTAGTTAGTTAGTTGTAAATAACCAGGTTTGAGTAATTGAATACTTGATGACAAAATGGAGAAATCTGGAAATCAGAGATTTTATAACTGTTTTGACCTTTGGAATCCTAAGGCCTTGCGACACACTGATTTTTCTTGTTAATGCACTGTGTAAAATTCCAGATCTGTAGAGATCCAGTATCAGTGAAGGATGTTCCCCCTTTCTCTGGATATGTGACCCCAGAAGATATGCATCCTGTGATTTAAGTTTTAAATTTCAAATTAAGTTTTTCTGGCAGAATTCTATCGACAAGTTGTTGAAGTTGGAGTCAGTGGAAAGAGTGCCTAAAAGTGCTGTGTTGTTTGGGAAAGTTAGGCGGAGGCCCAGAGAAGCTGTGCTAAGCAGGCCAGCAGCAAAGGCAAAGCCAGCATTTTATCCTTTATTCAGTAAAATGCCTAAAAAAAATCTGTTCCTCACCACTGTGAATGCTGGTCTTTGTTAGGAAATTACATAAAAAGATGACAACTAGATGTTTAAATAAGGTAATAAGGACTTGCTTTTTTTTGTCTTAAAAATGTCAGTTTCTTAAGAATCTTTTATCAACTCACCATGTTAACTTTTCTATAAAGGGCCCTAGTCATAGAGTATATTTTAAAGTGTATTTCTTGGACTTACCTGGTGGCACAGTGAATAAGAATCTGCCTGCCAATGCAGGGGACACAGGTTCTATCCCTGGTCTGGGGAGATTCCACATGCCTCTGAGCACTTAAGCCCCTGTGCCACAACACTGAGCCTGTGTGCTGAAACCACTGAAGCCTGAACACCCTAGAGCCTGTGCTCTGCAACAAAAGAAGCCACTGCAATGAGAAGCACACTCAGCACAGCTAGAGAGTAGTCCCTGCTCACCACAGCTAGAGAAAGCCAACACAAAAGCAAGGAAGACCCAGCACAGCCAAAAAACAAAAAGTATCTCTCCTGCCCTGCCAGATCTCTTGGTCTTCAACCAACAACCTTTAAGAGAGTTTCAAAGTACTATTGCTCAGGAGAAAACAAATACCACTCCAAGTGTGGCAGTTGTGTCATTATTTTAGTGACTTTTGGTTCTGATGTTCTGTTTTCTTAAAACTCAAGAAGTGTCTACTTCAAGTAGCTTTCAGCTCTTAAGCCATTCCTGAGGCTTTCTCCATCTTCAGCTTTACTCACTGGAAAAACCTTCTGGAAGACTGTGATGAAATGCTACAAGGCAAGCAGGTGAAGCTGAGTTTTAAATTCAGGTGCCAGAGTGAAGGCAAGCAACCCCTAGTTAGTCATCTCTCTACGGCCTGCTCAGCAGAGTGCAGGAGCAGCCGGGGGAACCAGCCAAGCACAGCCAAACCTTGTGGGAGGCGTCTCAAAGCAGAAACATGACTGACTCTGTAAGTCCCCTACAAAATCCATCCCATTGCCTTGTTATACCTTGTAATACTCCCCCCCCCCCGCCCCAACATACACACTTCCCTTGTATTATTATTGGCATTCCAAAGTCTGATCCATGTTCATCATCAAATATTCTTTTTTGAGCTCCTTCATTGTATAGACCAGTTTACCACATTCTGTTTAAGAAATGAGGCCTTAGCCCCAGTGGGTTTCCAGTACATCTGAGGAAGGGATGATTACTAGTGAAAAGACAGGCCATGCCCCATATGTGAGGCACGGAGTAGGTGCCACACTGAGACATCGTCAAGAAATAAGGTGCTGGGGAAAGTGTCCAGGAGTAGGTGAGAGGATCTGGTAGAGTGTCTGGAGGAGGAAAGGGTGTAGGGAATGAAATCCATACATTGTCTTCAAAGTCTTCAAAGCACGGTGGGGTCTTTGCAGACTTAGGCTTTCCCAGAGGGCAACTCTCTCCCCTTAGAGTTAAACTTCCCTGTTTCTTGAAGGGGAGAGAGGCTTAAAGGAAGAATTTGGGCAGAAATCCTGCTTCTAATATAAAAAGCAGAGCTGGGTAAGAGAAAGGGACTCCCAGATTCCATTGCATGGCTTCTTTACACTGGGGCATCAGGCCCACGGGGGGATGCACCATTTCATTCACTCACTTCTGGTGCCAGGCACTTTGCTGCATTCTGGGGACATGCGACCAACATAAGACACTGCATCAGGGCAGCACCTGTTCTCCACTTGTAGACCACTGGCCACCTGCAGCCTCAGCATTCTCAATGCTAATAATACAGACCCTAAGGCCTCAGTTGGAACTAGACTTACTGTATCAAAATCCCTGTGCTGGTCCTGAGAAACTGCCCCACACTGCCCATCCTCATTACTCCGCAGCTAAAGCTTGAGAACTCTGGTCTGAGGGGTACTGCCTCTGCAGACTACTTTCAGGGCAGACTGGTCCCCTTGGATGTGAGACAGACCAACTGTGCACTGCAGGGTTGGTCTTCTTCACCCCTCCCCACCACCTTCCTACCTCTCCCTATCCCTTCCCTACCCCCTCCCTTCACTCTCTAACCTTCTTCACGCCCTCCCCCCACCCGCTCCCCCTCCCCCCTCCCGCCCCCGGCTAGCCCTGGGGAAGGCTAGCCCCGCCCCTCTCCGCTAGCCCCGCCCTGGCTGTCAGGGACAAGGAGGCCCCGCCCCGGGCCGGGCGCGCGCTCCCAGTCAAAGCTCAGCCTCCCGCCCCTCACCCCCAACCCTCCAAGGGGCCGCCAACCAAGCCACCTCACGAACTGCGGACAGCGGCCCCGACCCGAGAGGGAGAGAGCGACAGACATGGCGGCGGCCAAGCCCGAGAACCTCTCCCTGGTGGTGCACGGACCCGGAGACTTGCGCTTGGTAAAACTGGATCGGGAGTGGGAAGACTAGCCTGTTCCTGCCCTACTCGCCTCCAAGCCCAGCCGCGGTCTCAGCTTGCCAATTCCAGCGCGGTGCGGGCCCCACACTGCGCGTCCTGGCCCGGCGATCGAGCTGGTTACCATGTTGGGGGGAGGGGGACAGTTGGCCGTTCGTTATAAGGTGCTGTGAGCAGGGTTCTTGTAACGTGCCTCCCGGAACCTAGCCCCGTGGCCGGCACGTGGCCAGAGCCCAGGAAGGTTGCAAAATGATTGAAGCCCTCTCCCTCCTTTGCCAGCTTCGGATTCATAGTCCTGCCCCTTGTCATTGCATTTTGCAGAAGTGATATCAGACTGGCTGCCTCATTTAGGACACGTGCTGGGCTTCTTTTCTGGGTAGACAGTGCAGGCAGAAAGGAGAGTCAGAGACATTTAAAAGCTGTGGAACTCTATTTAATCTTTCTTGCTTGGGGCTGATCACACACCCTTTGCAGGATTATTATGATCAGCAGAATTCCTAGCACCTAATAGATACTCGGAAGGTGCCAGCTTCTTCCACGTTTAGTGCCAGCGCATCTCCATCTCCAGGACTCTTGGTGTTTGCCATGCCTGTGCCAAATTTCTGGATCTTGACAGTCTTCATGTCTCTAAACCGCCTTTCCTCCTTACCTCTCTTAGTCCACAGTTGGTTTATGTTTCAGCCATTTTCCTTCCCGTTCCTTCTCCCTTGTCCCTTTAAGAGCAATATGTATGTGTCTCCTCCACCCCAGACCCTGCCTCTGCTCCCTGGCTCATGGGACCAAAGTTCTGGGAGCTGTGGAGTCAGCCCTGTAGTTGTGCCAGGGCTCCTTTGACAAAGTCCATCTCAAATGGGCCTGGGCAGTTGGTATGTGGAACGGGTCCTGTGCCAGCCTTCTCTCCTATTCCCTAGCACTTCCTTCCCCCTCAGAGAGAACATACACCAGGATCTAAATTGGAGAGACTTGGAAAATTATCCAGCTTTAGTCAAGTAGTCAAGTAGTTCTTGACTATTTGATAATCTGTGGTTTCTCTCCCCATAGAATGCAAACAGATTGAGTTTGGCAGCAATTTCAGAGTTCATGGACTTCCTTTACTGCCCCTCCGTAGATCCTCTAAAGGTCTGTGGACCCCAGAATGCCTGCCCAGAGCCAACTCAGTTGAGGGAAGTGCCATCCCCAAGGTGACAGGCTTCATTAGTTAACAGAGCCCAGAAAAACCCAGAGTTTCAGACTCTTATTCCAGGGCTCTTTCTACGCCCCTTGGAGCCTCCAGCCAAGATCCTGAATTAAAGTGACACTATTAGTTTTTATTGCCGCAAACACCAGATGGTATTATGAAGAAATAATACACAGCTATACACAGCTTACAGAGTGATCTCAAACTCAGCCCTGCATCCTACAAACATTTACTGGATGAGAGGGACCCTGCTGTGTGCCATACACTGGGCTGGGGGCTCAGAGAGGAGGAGGAGGACACAGCCCTGACACCCAAGCTGCTCTAGACACTCACTCACGGTACAAGTGTGAGGGCTTTGCTGGAGGCCACAGGGAGTACAGGCCTCACAGGGGCCTTTAGCCCAGGGAAGAGGAGATGGATGCTACTTGAGGACGGAAACTAGGGGACATTCAGGCAAGTGGAAAAGCAAGTACAAACTAAGGGCAGTACAAAATTGCGTGTCCTCTTTTCTGGTCTTATAAATATGTGATATACCGAATGCTCGGGCTTCCCAGGTCGCGCCAGTGGTAAAGAACCCCCCTGCCAGGGCAGGAGACATAAGAGACATGGGTTCAATCCGTGGGTCAGGAACATTCCCTGGAGGAGAGCATGGCAACCCACTCCAGTCTTCTTGCTTGGAGAATCCCAGGGACAGAGGAGCCTGGCGGGCTATCGTCTATAAGGTTGCAGAGAGGCAGACAAATGACGCAGCTTATCACACAGGTACTGAATGACCAGGGCCTGCCTTAAGGAAACTCAGTGTACCTAATAAGAACTGTAATTACAACCCCAGGCTCTCCTTTGCCTTAATTCCTAAACTCAGGCTCTCCCACTGCTCGGCCAGACTGTTTATGTGGCTCTGTAGAACTAAGTATTGAACATAGAAGAGGGTGGGGAGGCTCGTCTAAAATTGGTTTTATCAACTGTGCCTTAGAATCCGCCCACTGTCCAAATTAGGGGCTGGAATGGGGTGAATGTATCTGAAAGAGACGAGAATGTGATAGGCTGAAGAATGGAGCCTGTGGTGGTAGGGTTGGTACGCTCACTGGGTGAAAGGCTTCAGGGTGGATTCAGGAAGACCCCCACTCTTGGAGGTGATGGGGTTCATTTACTGGACAAAAGACAGTAGATTAAAATGATAAGTTTGGTTTGAATTTAAGATGTCTCTGGGACAGGACATTTTGGTGTCTCTGAGAACCTCCCAGCTTCCTCTGTCCATGGGATTCTCCAGGCAGGAATACTGGAGTGAGTTGCCGTTTCCTTCTCCAAACACTTGCAACCTAACACAGACCCTTCTGGCCCTCGCCATTCCCTCCTGAGCATGCATGTCCCCCAGCACCTCCATAGGGAGCCAACTGGTGGGATATCTCTGCCCTTGCACCCCCTTCCTTAAAGCAGATAGGCTAAGTGCTTTGGGGTTGAGTTGGAAGTAGACATCTCAGCGGCCACTTGAAACTTGTGGCCTGCCTACCAGGAAGGAAACCTGATACCCAGCCTTCCTCTAACTTGCCTATGAAAAAGGCAGGATTCCCTTTTCTTTGGGCTTCCCTGGTGGCTCAGAGGTTAAAGCGTCTGCCTGGAATGCGGGAGACCCAGGTTCTATCCCTGGGTCGGGAAGATCCCCTGGAGAAAGAAATGGCACCCCACTCCAGTACTCTTGCCTGGAGAATCCCATGGAGGGAGGAGCCTGGTAGGCTACAGTCCATGGGGTCCCAAAGAGTTGGACACGACTGAGCGACTTCACTTTCTTTCACTATTAGGTAACTCGTGATCACCACAGTCACAGCAAGGGAGGAGTCAGTGCTCCTTGGCCTGGGGACTTGGGCCTGCACTGTGGTTTGGGCTCTGGGGCATTTGTAAGTTGGGTGGTAAATCAGAGTGGGAATGTGTACACATATATACACTGAGAGATTGCAGGTTTCTTTATAATTCCTTATAATGAGGACTTAGGACTTTCACTCCTTCACTCTTCCTTACCCCCAGCATTTTAAATAGAGAACATGTGGACTTGAAAGAAACAATGGAAGAGGTGACCAAGCTGATGCACAGAGACACACAGCTTATCAGCAAACACTCAGCCCCCTGAGGTCCTCTTCAAATGGAGACAATAATGAGATCACAAGCCAAGTAGGGGCCAGAGTGGCCAGCAGCTCTGCTGCTTCTGGTTGTGTGACTTGCCAGATTACTTTCCATTTCAATTTCCTGTCTTTATAGTGGGGATGATAGTAGTACTCACCTCTGACTTGTGTGAGAATTAGATAGCATTGGAGAGCAAGAAATTTTCCTGTACCCTTCTAGGTTCTTCTGGCTGGTCTGAGATAGGACCTTGACATGAGATAGGAGAAAACCAAACAAAATTGTATTAAATATGCATACATGAGAGAGACCCAGGGCAACTGAGAAACTTGCCAAAATGGTCAAAGCCCTCACCTTGAATACCATCTACAGCTAAAGAGAAGAGAAAATGTTGAGGGTGGGGAGACTCAGTTATGGGAGGTTGCCAGGGAAAGCTCAGAAAACAAGGGTAAGGTTGTTATACAGATTTAAGTCATTGCCTTCTCCACTGACGAGTTTCGAGAGATTTGGTCATCTTCCTCTATTTGGTACATTGAGGGAGACACCCTTATAAAGGAGATTTTCCTCACAAATGTGTCACTTGGATTTTCAGAACTTATTAAAAAATAACCAGCTTAAAATAACTAATATGCCCAAGAGACATATTTTGGGATGGCGAATTCTGCTCCCTTACAGAATTCTTTCTCTGAATTATTATTTCATGGAGTTGGGATGTGAAATAGTCTAATTAGTTTTTCCCCGAAGAAGCTATTTGAGGGAAGTTATTTAAATAGTTTGTGTTTCCCAAACTTTCTGAGATAAAAGACCAATTTAGTTTTGTTTCCAATTGGTCATGGATCAATATGTTTGTATCACTGCATTTGGATGTTGCAGCAATGTCAAAATGTTGTAAACATTTCTAAATGCTCCTGCCAATAATTTCTGTACATATTGCATCACCTATCAGCAGCAGTCCATCGACCACGCTGAGAACACACATCTCCCTTATTCTTGCCGACCACCTCTTTCAGATTTCAGGCAGGAGCCTGGAGACAGGGAAAACAAGAACAGCACAGCCCCCACCTGGTGGAGGGGATATAGTCAGATTCTTTTGTTTTATGATTAGCTATATGAAGAGAGAACTAGTTAAGGGAAAATAATCATTTCAGAACGATGGGTTGATGTTGTTTAATATTAAAGGGCAGAGAAAATAGTGCATTGGCATCAAGTTTAAACATTAATCAGAGTACCATGAAGATATTTCTTAGTTTTTGCTCTGTGAGGAAATGTGTTATATCTGATGTCCAAAGAATTCCTTTGACTCTATAATGATATTTTAAAAAGAGAGATAATTCTGAGTCTATAATACACATTCAAGTGGTCCCTTTCTTGCATATACACTTTGCTGTTAAGATTTTGGTTGAGGAGGAGAGGATTGTAGAAAGAGGGGAGTATGAACACACGGCAGCTGGGGTAATCCTAAATGTCAGGTCTCTCTCCCTGATTTTGCTACCAGTAGGCTGCTACCAGTTTTGCTTCTATAGGATTAAATTAAAGGGCCCCCAAAGGCTTTAAAGAACAGCTGGGCTAAACTGGGAGATTACTGTGAGTGAGGAAATGGGAGGGTGGAGGGTGCTTAACCCTTTAATACCTGAGCTAGACTTATCAGTCAGAGGCAGTTGAAGCCAAATCTAAAACTCCTTCAGAAAACAAGAAAATGGGGTAGTAGCAAATAGGCCAAAGAAATAACTCCTTTCTTTTTTATCTTAATTATGTTCCAACAATAAAACAAAACAAAACCAGATAACAACAGGCAACTAAATCCAGCAAATACTGCCATCTGTGCCAACAGATGCCATGGAAGGGCAGTGCCAAAGGCCAAATGCAAAAGGCCAGGAAGTACAAAGCTAACATTTTCCCCTAAAAGCAGGAAGAGCAGTAAACAATACCACAAACAGACTTTAACATTTTATGTTATAAATCCTAGCACTACTAAGAGACCTGGTAAAAGTAACCCTGTTCTGGTAGAAACACTTGAATTACGGGTGGGTGTGGGGTAAATTTCTTTCAAAATTGCATGACAGAGAAATTGAGGAGAAATGTATACTCATATATAACATTGATATCCACTTCATAAGTCTTTTAGTGCGGCTGTTAAAGCTGGCAGTTTTCCCCAAACCAGATTTACATGAAGAACATTAATTATTGGAGAAAATATGGTCAGATTTTGTGAAGTGATATTCAGCTCAATAATATTTTAGAAATGTTAATGTTCAGTTACCTAGACCTGAACATAGTGAGCACTTAACCAGTAAATAAAGAACCACCTAATAGGTTCATGTGTAGTTATGTCCATACGTTTTGAATCAGGAGGAATTTTTTTAGTTTATCACTGCTGAGAATCTTTTAACCATTGTGTATGGATTCAATTGTAGGTGCTATGGAAGCTCAGGAGATGAAGGGTGGTGGGGATAGAGAAGGGTTTTTTTGCAGGAGGTGATTGTTTCTCTCCATGTTCATGATTCATCCATGCCAGTCCCAAGGAGTACAACCATCTACTGGACAACCCCACCTCGATGTCCCTGACACTGTAATCTCTACACATCCAAACCTCAAATCTCCCTGAGTTCCCACAGGAATTAGGAAGTCATTCCAGGTGACTTGCTTCCCCTCACTTCTCACCTCCTGTGGGATCTCAAGGAAGAAGACAGGGGATTGACCAGTGGAGAAATGGCCCCCTTGAGGTGAGGGAGTGAGTGTGGGGTGGTTTGGAAATTGCAGGAGGCTTGCAAGGAGGTAAAGAGCCTGCAAAATGAGGGGGTTTAGGATTTTGCAGGGCCACTGGGCACTTTAAATGAATTTGCAATTTAGGAAGATTGTTATCTGCATAAGACTGGTTGGAGCCCAGAGAGCCTGGGCTGGAGGCTGGAGACCGGCTCAGTGAACTTTGCGAGAATGTCTGACCCTTCTACTTTGACCTCGAGTTTGCCAGGACCAGAGTTTGCCAGGACCAGTGCCGGCTAGAACAAAGCCTCTTAGGATAAAGTGGCCTAATGGAATACCTTTGAATTTTCCTCATACCCTCAAAACACCCTTCAAGCCCTCAGGGGAGGGGGAAAATTGAGGAGTGAGGGAAGCAAAAATAAGATTGTCTGCTCTGGTCTCCTTAAGGGTGCAGGGCAGCCAGCCAGCAGGTTGACAGGAGGCCTGGCAGGTAGAGCAGATGGCAGAGGTGGGCTGCAAGGACCTGGGGCAAGAATGGCCGCGGTCTTTACACTCAACTGTTAGAATCAAGCCTAAAAAATGCTGGAATCCTACTTGACTTTTCTCCTAAATTCCAGCCTTTTCAGAAGCAGTCATGTTCTGAATGTTGACGTGAGAAACAAGAGAAATACAGCTTTTCCCCAAAATAGTTTTTAAAGTTACCCTTTCAAAAGAAAAAGGACACGGTTGTCTACAGCTGGTTCAAGCATGTTGCGAGCTGATTTTACAGAAAGGATTTTGATTTTATTTCTTTTGTAATAAGAGCTAACATTTACTACGAGTCAGGCACTCTTTTTTTTTTTTTGGCTGAGCTGCACAGCTAGTGAGATCTTAGTTCCCCAACCGGGGATTGAACCCAGGCTCTTGGCAGAGAGAGTTTGGAGTCAGTGGACTACTGAGGAATTCCCAAGGGCTCTCTTTTATAATTATCTTCATTAGACGGAGGAAGAAGATTGAAAGTACAACAACGTTATATAACTGCCCCAAGGATACACAGCTCCTGGAGGGGAACCTGTGTTTCAACACAGACAGGTGATTCCAGAGTCATGTTGACTGGAGGAGGGGGAGGGCATTTTCTCCTAATTTCTCATCTTGAGACCACTGCTACCATCCAGGCAAGACGTACTCAGATAGACAACTGGAAGCTGAGGCAAGGAGGCCAATAGGGCATATTCAGGGAATATATATTTAAGCTAATTTGAGAAAATATATTTAGGAAAGGCAAGATAACATTGATAATTCTGTGTTCCCACAGAGTTCTTCCCAAAGTATTTACATGATTTATTTGTGGTGGTGGAGGAGGAGGAAGACCTGAAGGGCATAGAAGGGACTCAAAGTGAAAATGCTGTAAAACACAAAAAACTCAGTAAAGAATGTTACTCAACTCCTCTCTATCCCCTGGTTACTATCACTCACAGAAAGATAAGAAATCCTGTTCAAGAGACTTTGAATATGCATGATGACAAACCTTTGGGAATGAAGAAAGGGGCCGGGGGTTAAAAGTAAAATTATGAGGTCTCAGAGGAGCTAAGAAATTTTGATACATGAGAAATAGGATAAATGAATATCACCACTGTAATATGAGACAGAAAAGGAGATTAAGTAAACAGGATTTAGCCAACATCATACCAAGGAACCAACCATAAATGAAAAGCAAGATTTTTTTTAATAACCATGCTGTAATAACTTTTGAAAACATTGTGAGCCCTGCAGCCATGCTTAGGATAATATTTACAAATTTAAGGACTGATCTTAACATGGTCTTGTGCTCGGGTGGCATGCCTCCTGCAGAGAAGAGAGAGGAGAGCCAAACTAAGCTGTAAGAGTCTTTAGACTCAGCAAGAAAGAGAACAGAAAAAGACAGATGGTTTTCAGGGACGGGTATTTAAATTCCCCATGTCTGTTCTGCTACTAAGGAAAAAACAGGTTATTGGCACAGCACCCTCTAGTGTCCAGGAGAGACAACTGCAGCTTTGCCCATGTGGTAAGACCAAAGTTGGTGAGCTCTGTTAACTCCCAGTTACAATAGTAATCTGTGGTGACCCAAGGGCAACTTGGTGCTCTTGGATCTTACCATCTTTCCATCCAAAATTCCCAGTGCCGGGAAAGTTGTTACTAGCACCTTTAGGGGGTTGTGGGGGTAGGGGATGGGTGGGGGTGGGGAGAGTGAAGTTCCATGTTTGAAATAAAAAGCCTTACTTAGTCTTAGTTTCATTTTAGCATGTAATTTAAATTTTCCTTCCGTATAACAGAAACATAACCTTACACAGCAGTCCCTGATGCTATATGTCAGATGTGGGACCAGCAACTTTGAGAAAGATTTTGGTGACAGCCAGCTATCCAGAGTTGCCTGTTTCTAGATGGCTTTCTTCCCTCCCTCCCTTCTCTCCTCCTCTCCTTTCCTCTCTTCCTTCCAAATGTGTTAAAAGATGAAAAAACTGCCTCTTGTCCCCACATCATGCTACTTTGGGTGCAGCTCCATCATTTACTACCTTATTGTTACTATGAACAGACGGCCAAATCTCCCTGTTCCTCAACCTCATCATACTGAAAATGGGATAATAATAAAGGCATTACATAGGGTTGTCCTGGGATGAGCTGAGGTGATGCATGAGCAGCACTTAGCATAGGACCTGACACAAAGAGGTTGGTCAGTGTTAACTAATGAGCATGAGAATTAACCCTTTGGGGAAAAAAAAAAAAAGAATTAACCCTTTGATCTTTTGATTCACTGGAGACAGGGAGTTCAAATAAGCGTTGAACTGTTATAACAGAAAAGGTTGGTAATCTTGGATGAGCAAGAACCTAAGACTTTCTGTGGAAATACTGTTATGGAGAGTGATTATTTAACAAGTACCAAGCCTCCCAGGTTTGGGACAGAGCACTGTATCTGGTGCCAGAGATTGAAGGCATAGTCTTTGGCAACAAGGTTCTTATCATGTTAGCAGAATAGTGCTAGGATTATTTATTGCTCCCATAAAAGCATCTGGGGGAGGCTTTGTGAAGGAGGCAAGCTTTGAGCCATGCTTCCTTCTAGAGCACTCTGCACTGGGCCCAGTTCCAAAATTCTCATCATCTGCTTGCTCCTTACATCACCCCTAGAGGAAAAAAGGCAAATTCCACTTTGAGGGTGCAATGGGATGCAATGAGGCAGGCCTGGGAGTCAGACACACCTGGGATTAGACCTGTTTTGTCCATTCTGGCCCTATGACATTGATCAAGTTTTTTTAACTTGCTGGTCACGTTTCCCATCTGCAAGTGGTGGGCCATGTGCCATGATGTATGTAAAGCCCAGTAGACTGTGTGGCACATGGTATGTCCAGTGAACAGTTTATTTGTATCCCTTCTCCCTCTTCTTGCTTGGCTGCCTTCAAAGAATTAATAAAATGAACATTTGGATTTGGCCAGTCACTGTCCTTCCACCTTGTCATTAGGAAATTCCTAGCTAGTTGGCAGTGGGAAAAAGGCTTGGTAAATTATCATTATCCTCATCATAAATAGCTGTGAACATCAGATTGCTTTTTAACCCAGTGAGCATGTGCAAAATGCAGGTCCTCTGTGTCCCCCAAAACTAAAACTCCATGTGGGAGGTTTTGAAAGAGAGTAACAAGCGTTGGTCTGTACACTGATGTGAGTGAGCGGAGCACACACCATTTCCAACGTGTCCAGAGACAAAAGCCTTCCTGTGGAACTGCTGGAAACACTTCATCCTTTCCCAGTACAATTTTGCCAGACCAAATAAAACTATGTAAGAATGTATTATCCACATCCCATATTAGAGACCCAGAAGTATTCTTTCTGCCAGGGTGTGCAAGCTGTATACTTTTTCTTGGTCCATGGCACATTTCACCAGTGGGCTGGGTGAGGTCAGCAGCTGGAGTCAGCAGGATTCAGGATAACCGCTCTGACATCTACCCAGTAGCAGAATGGTCTGAATCTGTGTTAATTATAAGAAGAAATATTTGAATGAAACTTTGAAATGTTCGTAAGGTAAAGTTGTTGTACATGCTAAATTATTTTTTTATTTTGTTTCCTTTAGGAAAACTATCCTATCCCTGAACCAGGCCCAAACGGTAGGTCCGTGGAATATTCAACTTGTCTTTTATTGTTTCCTGCTGTTTACCCTGGAGACACATGTTCGCTGCCCCTTTCTCCCTCTTTTCCTACTGTTTGTTACTTAAAAACCTCCATTACAAACCAGAGGGATGGGTTGGGGAGGGAGATAGGAGGAGGATTCAGGATGAGGGTACACATGGGCGCCTGTGACTGACTCATGTCAGTGTATGGCAAAAACCATCACAATATTGTAAAGTAATTATCCTCCAATTAAAGTAATTAATTTAAAGAAAACTATGCTTTTGTTAGGCTTTCAACCTAGTTCTATTGTCAACAGTATGACTAGATAGATTCAATCTGGCTGCTACACACGAAATGAAACAGTGATAGAGGAGTTACCATATCAAACTGCTGACTTGTCCCAGAGAATTTGACATAAAATTCTTCAGGTTATGGACAAAGGTAGAATTGTCCCTCTTTTGAACTAATGACAGAATTAGGTTACTCTCTCCTCTATAAACTGCCATTTGGGTGGCCAGATCATGTCCTAACACTAACCCAAACTTTGGAAAGGCGTGATTCTATAGATCGTAATCTTGTAAATACAAAAGGGAACGTCCAGGACAGTCTTCAAAGACCAGGCCGTTCTCTCCAGTGGGAGTGGGAGGAGCTGCATAGAGCCCTTCCCTACTACCCTAATCTAACAGGAGCAGAAAGTGGGTGAGCACACTGGGCCAGGGTTCCTGCCACCTTTGCTCCATTCCTTCTGGCCAAACCTGCCCAGCTGAGCTGATCAGCACATTTCCTGGGGTGATGTCTCTACCTGGGGAGGTCATGCCACCCTCCTAGCTGTGGCAGCTTCCAACTGACAGTTTCCCAATTCCTTTCAGCCCTGGGGTCCCGCAGCAGGAAGTGAGGCAGGTGGCAAGGGGCAAAGTGTCTATAGATCACTTATCCCACACCCAGCCACTCGGGTCTCTTTCTGTCCTTGGTGAGTTGGGTGCATGCTTCCCTGCCTCACCCCAGAACTGTAGCTTCTGTGTGAACATCAGACTGAAGGCAGCTTTCCTGGAGCCTCTGGAGTTTTGTTACTCAAAGGACAATTGGGTTACTGATTTATAGCAATAAGAAGACAGATAATAGCTGTTAGGCAAGGTGTTAAGCAAGTAATGTATATTTAAGGCTCAAGGGTATCTACCGAGATATGATATTCAGAGAAGTGAAAGGGCAGTTCATTGTGTTCTGAAAAGTTGGTGTGGATTCCAGAGGTGGCTAAAAAAAAAGGAAGAAAAGGGTTGTTCTGGACCCAAAGGATCCTTTTCAGTTTCTCTCTACAGCATTCTGCTCTCACTTTCTTATCCCTTGCCACCCTTGAGTTGAAAAGGGAAATGATGGTAAATTTCAGCTAGCGTTCTAGCATCTCAAATGTAATCTTGTGTTATAAATTGCTAGCTTCAAGAGAGGAAACTCTGAAATAATTTTCATAACTCAAATGACTTTTCCCTACCTTTGATCTCAGGATGTGCCCTGCCACTTCTTACTCTGTTCACCAAGGACGAGGAAGTTCTACAGAGTCACACCTGGTGCATTTCCCGTGGTTTGTGACAGGGTAGTGTGTAAGACATCCGAGTGCAGAGCAGAGCTCTGGTTTCTTTGTCTTTCTAGGGCAGAGCTTTTTCTCAGGGAGATACTTTATAATGTGGTAAACTCAGTCACACTAGGCCAGTAATCCTTTAGGATTTATTTCAGCAAAGGGGCTCAGTTCAATCATTTTAAACTTGGAAAACTGACAACAACAATATCACCAAATCTCACTATATTCAAACCTGTGAAGGAGAAATGCCAGTTAAAATCTTTGGATGGTTTAAATTAAAGCTGCACTTTTGAGCAAAACAAGCATGAAGAACTCAGCCTGATAGCCCACAAAGTATTGCCAAGCCTGAATCGTACCAACCTCCTTCTCACGATAGATAAGAATCAGGCATGCATGCTCAGTCGCTAAGTTGTGTTGGACTCTTTGCAACCCCATGGACTGTAGCCCACCAGGCTCCTCTGTCCATGGGATTTCCTAGGCAAGAATATTGGAGTGCGTTGCCATTTCCTATTCCAGGGGATCTTCCCAGCCCAGAGATTGAACCCACATCTGCATCTCCAAATTGGCAGGCGAGTTCTTTATCACTGAGGCACCACCTGGGAAGCTCAAGAATCAAGCATAGCATATTAATTGTCTGGAAACAGTTATCTCCTCAAAAAACAGTTTTGTTTTTTTCCTCTTATGTGGTTGACACACTTCTTCCTACTAATACCTTTTATTTGGTGTATTAGAGTTCTCCAGGGAAATAGAACTGAGAGACATTATTATTTATATTTATATTAGCTTTATTATATATAGAGAAACAGAGACAGAGGAGCTTCCTAGTCTGAAATCGGTAGGGATAACCAGCAGGCTGAAAATTCAGGTAAGTCTTAGGAGAATTCCATCTCCTTCAGGAAACCTCAGACTTTTTTAAGGCCTTCAATTGATTGGAGAAGGTTTATCCACATTATGGAGGATAATCTGCTTTACTCAAAATATACTGGTTTAAATGTTTGTTTTATTAAAGTATTATATAATTTACACATAGCATTATATTAGCTTCAGGTGAACATGATGATTTGATATCTGTATATACTGTGAAGTGGCACCACAATGTCTAGTTAACATCTGTCGTCACAAATAGCTATTGTATAGTTTTTTTTTCTTGTGATGAGAGCTTTTAAGATCTGTTCTCTCAGCAACTTTGAAATATGCAACACGGTATTATAAATATAGTCACCGTTCTGTACATTACCTCCCCAGACTTATTTATTTTATAAGGAGAAGTTTGTTCCCTTTGACTCTCTTCACCCATTTCACCCACCTTCCACTCCTTGCCTCTGGCAACCACCAATCCATTTTCTGTATCTGTGAGTTTGGTAGGTTTTTGTTTTGGTTTGGTTTTAGATTCTGCATATAAGTGAAATCATATGGTATTTGTCTTTCTCTGACTTATTTCACTTAGCATAACGCCCTCAAGGTCCATTCATGTAGTTGCAAATGGCAAGATTTCCTTTTTTAATGGCCGAATAATATTCCATTGTATATGTAACGCCACATTTTCTTTGTCCATTCCTCCATCAGTGGGCACTTAGATTGTTCCATAACTTGACTGTTGTAAATAATACTGCATGAACATGGATGTGCTTAAATGTTAATCACATCTAAAAAGTCACTTCCCAGCAACATCTAGCGTCTGACCAAACAGCTGGGCACCATAGCCAAACCAAGCTGATGCATAGAATTAGCCCTCACATGCAGTTATTTGGCTGTTTGGAAGCTTTCTTGCCTTGTAAGACTTAATCAAGCTGCTTTTTAGCTTGTTTTCCTCTGTGATCTAAGTTTTATACCTGACCTTGAAACCAAACCCTCTCATTTGTCCAGAGGAAAAACACCTCAGAGAGATAGAGGGGTCCTTCCCTTCCTCACTTGTTTTCTCCTTCTCCTTTCTCTTATCAGAGGTGCTTCTGAAGATGCATTCTGTTGGAATTTGTGGCTCAGATGTCCATTACTGGCAGCACGGTCGAATTGGAGATTTTGTGGTGAAAAAGCCAATGGTGCTGGGGCATGAGGCTTCAGGAACAGTTGTAAAAGTGGGATCATTGGTCAGGCACCTACAACCAGGTCAGCAAAGCCCTTTTGCCAATGGATTTGTTTATTCATTCAGCACATATGTTTCTGTGTGGTTTTTCAGGGCCAGGCCTCTGGTAAACACTGGGGACACAGCAGTGAACGAGACAGTCTCAATCTCTACATACTTGGATCTTGCACAGGGGAAGGCAACTAGGACAGACAGTTAATTAATCAAAATTGTGTTGAGGGCAGCAGAGAATACAGGATGCGATCAGTGTATACTGTTCTCCAGAACCCTGGCTCATCGGAGGAAGAGACAATTCAAAACCTGAAGGTCAAGTAAGAAATAAGCCAGGTAAAGGGGAGGGGAAGATGTTGCAGCCACAGGAACCACAGAATATCTCTACATGCTAAGAACCAGGGCCTTCCATGCAACATTGATTTTATTCGATGGCTTGGAAACCATCAATATTTTTTTGTTTCTTAGTCACTAAGTTGTATCTGACTTTGTGACTCCATGGACTGTAGCCTGCCAGGCTCCTCTGTCCATGGGATTTTCCAGGCAAGAATACTAGAGTGGGTTGTCATTTCCTTCTTTAGGGGATCTTCCTGATCCAGGGATCGAGTCCATGTCTACTTGGCAGGTAGATTCTTTATCACTGAGCTACCTCAGAATTTGCTTAATTCAGGAGGAATTCTCAGCTACGGCAGATTGTGATGTTCCCCAATGCAGTGAATTAAATCCAAGCTGTCTTGGAACAGCCAGCTGTGGCTTTAACCTTCTTTTCCTGGTGGGACTGCCTCATAGCCTGGAAACAACAGATTCTCTCTGGGAAGGAGAGAGTTCTCAGGAGGTGTCATCCTGTGTTAGTTACCAGGCCCTCTGAGCCTGGCTGCACCAGAAGGGATCCACTAGCTCTGAAGAAGCTAGGTACGTGTCTGCATTTTGTCAGCATCTAAATTTTACCTTAATAAGATACCATAGTAGTTATGATATGCAAGCTGCAGTATAATGATATCAAGTTGAGTGATATGTACTTGTATGTGCAGCCTACTTTGAAATGCATTCATAAAGAAGGTGGATTGATGGGTGGAAGAGAGAGAGATAGATGGGGTGGATATGTGATAAAATCAATGTAGCTAAATGTTAATTGAAGAAATAAGTAGAGAAATAAGTGGGTGTTCATCATACAGTTCTTTCAACTTTGCTGTATGTTTTTCAACTCATGGGGTATGTCCTATGACTTTGTTGTATGTTTGAAATTTTTCATACTAAGAAGTTAGAAGAGCCAGTCTAAGGCTGGGTTTCCAAGTGGACGTAGAGAGGCATGGAGTAGAAGTACAGTAGAGCCGGCTGTTCACAAGCCTTAGTGTTTCTCTGATGTGGAGTCTGAAGCCTCTATGGGTCATTTGACTTAGTGGTTCTACTAACCAGGAATCAGTTATTGTCTAGGAGACTGGACACAAGATGTGCCATCGTTATGGCTCCTGTCAGCATATTATCAAAACAGGAAAGAAAAAACTGCAAATTCCACACACTAGCTACCTCTTTTGCAGCAGTTTGAGATGGGAACAAAACCTGGCTTGTTGGGACTAGTTGTGTTTCCTAAGCTGGGAGGTAGCTATGGAACTGGAGGACTTATACCATGAGTTGAAAAAAGGGCAGGCAGGCCAAACCATCCTGTGGAGAAGTGGACTGTTCATTTTCTTCCAGAGTGTGTGTGCTGCCTTGGGTATTTGCTTTGGAGACACTAACAGGCTGGGCTTTCCTGGACTACCCTGGGTCCCCAGTGGGGAGGGAGGGTCATTCAGTCAGATCCCCCTGCTGGCATCTACCTATGAGCACGTGCCTGTTAACAGCATCTCTGCCCCTCTGTCTGTTTGTTTGTATGTTTGTTTTCCTCCAGGTGATCGTGTTGCCATCGAGCCTGGTGCTCCTCGAGAAACCGATGAGTTCTGCAAGATTGGCCGATACAATCTGTCACCTACCATCTTCTTCTGCGCCACGCCGCCCGACGATGGGAACCTCTGCCGGTTCTACAAGCACAATGCTAACTTCTGCTACAAGTCAGTGCCCAGGGCCCAGCCACGGCACCTGGGACCTCTTCCCTGCTGTTTTTTGGTGTTCTTTCTTCTAGTTTCCCGTAGTGGTTTGTTCCTTCTTTTACACTCATAATTCCAGACATTAAGCATTCCCTTGGCAGGCTTGCCTTTCTTGCATGCACTGAAGACACATCACCTGACTAGGGCTAGGACTGACCCTCAATGCTTAGATTTAGTCGTTCAGTCTAACTTTCCCTCAAATAGAGCAATAATAGAAAATCATTGCTGAACTCGGTCGCCCCTCTCCAGCCATCTTGGAGGTGACTTATTGGGATTGTCCTCTGTTATTGGTTTCCACTGCAGCTATAGCAGAGATTTCTTGTAACAGCGGGAACCTTAGCAACAACCAGGGTTTACTGTGGCATAGAGCCACAGGGCATGACCTTCGGGATCCTGGATCCACTCACTCCTAGTGAGTGACTTTGTGGAAATGAACCTTCTTCACTTCAGTCTCTTTAACCACCTGGAGCTTAAATACAACCATGCAAGTAAAGACACAATGATTGTTATTACCTGCCTAGCCTTGTGCTATGAAGTTCTCTCCATGGCTTATTTGACTTCCATAAGAGTGACGGTGAGGTGGACCCCAGGATTATGTGAGAATTAGCAGAAGCAGGAGAAGACTGATTAACTTGGCCCCAGTACAGAGCTAGAAGTCCAAACAGGGTGGCTGTGATTCTCAGGCTCTTGCCCCATCCTCACTATCCTAGTTCAGCTTTCAAAGTGATTGGGGAACTTATGTCTGGCAGAAACAGAGTGCTATACCTCTGCATGGGCCTGGCCATGGAGCTCTGGGATGCTGGTGTGCTACTTTCCTTCTCAACTGGCCAGGCGTGTCCTCTGCACCCCAGCCTGGCCCCAGCGGTGGCTCTTTTGGCCAAGATGGGGCTTGTCCAATGGAGGCCAGGCACTCGTCACAGGGGCAGTCTGACAGATCTGAGTTTTCTAGTGCCTACTGGAAGCCTTGAGAGGAGTCACAGGCCAGGGACCTCATGAGTTTAAGTTGGCACTCGAGGAGGGAACAAGTTACAAGGGCAGAGTCTGCCTTTGAGCAAGTGGTTCCTAAACCAGCCCACCTTTCCTGGGCCCTTTCCAAGTCAAGGTGCCCAACAAGATTTTCATGGAAGGCAGAAGAAAAGCTTGAGACTAACCACTGATCTCTGCTATTTGCCAACTATGTGACCTGGAGCAAGTTAAACTTTGTAATCTCAATCTTCTAGATGGTGAAATGGAAATAATAGCATCGATATGATGAAATGCATAGAATTAATACATTTTAGTGCATTAATTCAATGGGAAAAGCATATCAGGTACTCAACACGAGGCCTGGCACATAATAGCTCAGTAAACAGTGCCATGACTGCGTCATAGCTGTGGCCTTATGTCTGGGGGATGGTACCAGGATAGGCTTGAAAAGGAGCCTTGCACTGGGAATGGGGAGTGAGCGTTGTAGGGAGAGGTGGGGAAGGAAGTGTCCTGGTTGGCAATGGCAATGGGAGGGCTGTGGAGGGCCTTGAGGGGACACACTACCCCCACGTCTCTTCCTCTCCAAGGGTACTTTGTGTCTGTGTCCCCGGCCTAGCCCTGGGTCCACACCCTCTTCTCTTGTTTCTCTTTGTGCGGATTTACACACCACCACAGCTTCTTTATTTTCCTACCCACCTTATTTTCTATCTTCCTGCTTCCCCCTTGGCTTCTTGATCATTCTTTAACCTTTGCCTATTCCCTGAATCCCACTGTGAAAACCTCCAAGTTGCCTTGTCATTTTCTGGTGTTTCAGTTCAGTTCATTCGCTCAGTCATGTCCAGCTCTTTGCGACCCCAGGGACCGCAGCACGCCAGGCTTCCCTGTCCATCAACAATTCCCAGACTTTTTTCAAACTCATGTCCATTGAGTCGGTGATGCCATCCAACCATCTCATCCTCTGTCGTCCCCTTCTCCTCCCACCTTCAGTCTTTCCCAGAATCAAGATCTTTTCAAATGAGTCAGCTCTTCGCATCAGGTAGCCAAAGTATTGGAGTTTCAGCTTCAACATCAGATCAGTCCTTCCAATGAATATTCAGGACTGATTTTCTTTAGGATGGACTGGTTGGATCTTCTTGCAGTCCAAGGGACTCTCGAGAGTCTTCTCCAACACCACAGGTCAAAAGCATCAGTTCTTGGCACTCAGCTTTCTTTATGGTCCAACTCTCACATCCATACATGACTACTGGAAAATCATAGCTCTGACTAGATGGACCTTTGTTGGCAAAGTAATGTCTCTGCTTTTTAATATGCTGTCTAGGTTGGTCATAACTTTTCTTCCAAGGAGTAAGCGTCTTTTAATTTCATGGCTACAGTCACCATCTGCAGTGATTTTGGAGCCCCCAAAAATAAAGTCTGACACTGTTTCCCCATCTGTTTGCCATGAAGTGATGGGACCAGATGCCATGATCTTAGTTTTCTGAATGTTGAGCTTTAAGCCAACTTTTTCACTCTCCTCTGGTATTTGTTTAGAAAATCATGAACAGTTAGAGTTGGGAAGAAACTCATCCCCTTTCCCTCAGCTTTCACTGAATGAGGTTGGGGAAAGAGGGCCAGCTGCTCTTCCCAGGTCTGTGCAAAAGGGCTGCTCCCAGGACTCTGGCTGTGACTATGTGTGATAAGGCAACATCTCCCTTGTCAGTGGAATAATCTCTCACAGGATAATCCTTTCTCATCACCATCTCCAATCCCATTTCTCTGTGTGTGTTTTTTTTTAATTGGCTGCTTTGAGTCTTTGTTACTGTGCATGGGCTTTGTCTAGTTGTGGAAAGTGGGAGCTACTCTCTAGTTTCCAGGTGTGGGTTTCTAGTTGCAGTGGCTTTTCTTGTTGTGGAGCACAGTAGTTGTGGCCTGGTGGGCTCAATATTTGCGGATCACGGGCCCTAGAGCTCAGGCTCAGTAGTTGTAGTTCACAGGCTTAGCCGCTCTGAGGGATGTGGGATCTTCCCGGACCAGGGATCGAACCAGTGTCCCTTGTATTGCAAGGCTGATTCTTAACCACTGGACCACCAGGGAAGCCCCTCCCCTTGGTATTCTTATGTCATAGGGAAGTCAGAGTGAGGATGAGAAGAGCACACAGTTCCTGACCACAGGCCACCCTCACTTTAGTCCCAGTACTAGCTTTGAGCGAGGCCCAAATGTGATGAGGCAGGACTGTTGGAGAGAGTTGTGTATGTGACTTGGGGTCTTTGAGAGAGTTTGCAAGTCAATATTTCTCTTCAGAGTTTTTTCCTTAATATTGAATTGATGGGATAGATTCAGCAGGTAGAGGGATGACAGCAATCAGAGCAGAGGAGTGGATTAGGGTGGGGGAAACGGTGTAAGAAAAGTAGAGGGGAGGGGAGAAAGAAGAGGTTGTGAGCACCAGTCAGGCCGAATGTAGACCTTGTTATTTATCTTGTGGAGGGTTGTGAACAGAAGGATCATGGAGATGAGCCCATGCTTTGGCTTCCACTTATTTCTTTTTGGAATTTGAGGGATTTCATGTTCTTGCATGTGGAGGTTTTGGGAGCATTGAATAAGTACTGGGCAGTGAGGAACTAGCAAAAGTTAACTACAAAACTGCTTGTGCCAAAAGGCAGCTGATGTGGGACAGGCAGAGGATATGAAATCAGGAGATCTGGATTCAAGTTCTTACTTTCTTGCTCACTAGGCTTGTAATTTGGGGCAGGTCTTTTAATGTCTTCTGGCTTCAGTTCTGCTCAATTCAGTTCAGTCGCTCAGTCGTGTCCGACTCTTTGCGACCCCAGGGACTGCAGCACGCCAGACCTCCCTGTCCATCACTAACTCCCGGAGTTTTTTCAAATTCATGTCCATTGAGTCGGTGATGCCATCCAACCATCTCATCTGCTGTCGTCCCCTTCTCCTCCTGCCTTAAATCTTTTCCAGTGAGTCAGTTCTTCGCATCAGGTGGCCAAAGTATTGGAGTTTCAGTTTCAACATCAGTCCTTCCAATGAATATTTAGGGCTGATTTCCTTTAGGATAGACTGGTTGGATCTCCTTGCAGTCCAAGGGACTCTCAAAAAGTCTTCTCCAACACCACGGGTCAAAAGCATCAGTTCTTTGGCACTCAGCTTTCTTTATGGTCCAACTCTCACATCCATACATGAAAATCATAGCTTTGACTAGATGGACCTTTGTTGGCAAAGTAATGTCTCTGCTTTTTAATATGCTGTCTAGGTTGGTCATAACTTTTCTTCCAAGGAGTAAGCGTCTTTTAATTTCGTGGCTTCAGTCAGTTCTGCTTCTGTAGAATAAAAAACAAAGCCTGCCCTGGAATTCCCTGGCAGTCCAGTGGTTAGGCTTTCACGCTGAGGACCTGGGTTTAATCCCTGTTCACAGCCAATGGCTCAGTGGGTAAAGAATCCACCTGCAATGGAGGAGACACAGGAGACTCGGATTCAGTCCCTGGGTCTGGAAGATCCCCTGGAGGAGGAAATAGCAACCCCTCCAGTATTCTTGCCTGAAAAATCTTATGGACAGAGGAGCCTGGTGGGCTACAGTCCATGGGGTCACAAAGAGTCAGACACAACTGAGCAACTAAGAATGCGTGGGGAACCAAGATCCTGCAAGCCGCCAAAAAAAGAAAAAACTAACAAAGCCTGCCCTTCCTGCTTGACAAGGTCATGCTGAGGATTAAATGAGATAATGGAGGAGAAAGCTCTGTAATCTGTAAAGCATTATGCAAATATTTGCTGTCTTCATCAGTGGTATGGTGAAAAGGGTCAAGATGCCAGTAGACAGGGAAGTGAAAGCCAAGAACCCAGTGGCGAAGGTGACACAGCATTTAATCTGCTATGTGGAGACAGGCCCTTTCCCATCTTAACCAGTCCAGAGACAGCCAGGCAGCTGCTGCTAGCACATGTGGTTCTTTTGGAGCATGTAATATGGGGGACGATGTACAGAGTGACGTCAGCTTCTAATCACTGTTTTGCAAAGCTGCTGATAGTCTGGGTTGTTTGCTAAAATGAAACCAGAAAGGCTATAAGTTTGAGAAGCAGATGAAATGCTGGGATGTGGCTAAGTTAAACCCTTGTGAAATGAACTCGTTAAAGACAGCCACACCGCACCTTATCTTGGATGGCATTTTCAGAGGGAGGCAGTATGATACGGGGCTCTGGAATCAAGACATACCTGGTTTCCAATTTAAACCCTGTAAGATTCTCAGTACTCCCTGATTTTGAACTTTTGGAGCAAGTCATTCACTCCTCCAAAGCTTGCTTTCTTTGTCTGTAAAGTGGGAATGATAATGTCTACACAGAACTGTTCTGAAGATTTATAAGAGTGAATATATGTAAATTGCTTAGCACTTTTGCTCAGCATATAAATAAAAGCTCAGTAAGTATTAGCTATTGTTATTATTGTTAACCTAGAGGGACTGAGTATGTTGAATGACTCCTCAGGCTTCCTGACAATGTCACCTTTGAGGAAGGGGCCCTGATTGAGCCGCTGTCTGTGGGGATCCATGCCTGCCGGCGAGCTGGAGTCACCCTGGGGAACAAGGTCCTTGTGTGTGGAGCTGGTAAGAAACAGATATCACTGTGGTTGTGAGTTCATTAAAGGGGAATGTGAAACCCCTCTGCCATCTCATCCCCCCCTCCAAGGGCTGAAATAGATTCTTGAATCTCTCTGGTTAGGGAGGATTACAGTGTGCCATTACTTCAATGACAAGCACTATGCTAAATAAATATTTGGAGGCAAGGTAGCTAACTAATGTTATTTCCTAGGCAACATAACTCATTTGTTCACTTTAAAAAGTGCAATTTGGGATTATTTTTCACCCCTTGACAGGAAACTAGGAAAATATTTTGGGGATTAAAGGGAAGGGTATCTTTTGGAGCTTTCAGATCATCCCAGAGAACTGGTATCCTGGTCTTTCAAGAATGAGATGGCTACCACTTAGGACCAGCAGGTGTGAGTCCCAGCCCATGGGGAGCCAGCACTCTACCCACATAGGCTCACAGCTGGCTCCTTCTTCCTCCTTCTTCCTCCTCTGCTTCCACCCAGCTGAACAAACCTGGCAACCTCAGATAGAATCATCTAGGCTTCTAACTGCTTCAGGTGACCCTACAAAAACATGCTTCACTCCTTGTGGGTGTGATCTGGTGTAGACTTTTTTTTTATTATTGAGGTTTAACTGATGTATAACATTTTATTAGTCTCAGGTGTGTAATATAATGATTTTAATATTTGTGTATATTGCAAAATGATCACCACAATAAGTCTAGTCAACATCTATCCCCACATATAGTTATAAAAATTTTTTCTCGTGATGAGAACTTTAAAATCTGTTCTTTTAACAGCTTTCATATGTGCAATACAGTATTATTGAGTATAGTCACCATGCTGTACATTCAATAACCAGGACTTATTTATTTTGTAACTGAAAGTTTGTACCTTTTGACCCTCTTCATCCATTTCTTCACTGCCACCACTGCCTCTGGTAATCCAGTCTAATCTCCATAACTATGAGCTCAGGGTTTTTATGGCTGAATAATATCCCATTGTGTGTGTGTGTGTGTGTGTGTGTGTGTGTACACCACATTTTCTCTGTCTGTTCATCCACTGAAGAACACTTAGATGGTTTCCATGTCTTGGCTGTTATAAATAATACTGCAGTGGTTATGGGAGTGGAGATCCATTTTGAATTAGTGCTTTTGTTTTCTTTGGATAAAATTCCACTTCTGAGCAGAAGTAGAATTGTCAGGTCACATGGAAGTTCTATTTTTAATTTAATCTCCATACTGTTTTTCCATAGTGTTTGGACTGGTTTACATTCCCAACCAACAAATGCATAAGGTTTTCCTTTTCTCCATATTCTCCCTGACACCTGTTACTTGCTGTGTTTTTGATAAAAGCCATGCTGATAGATGTGCAGGGCTATCTCTTTGTAATATTGATTTGAATTTCTCTGATTATTGATGTTGAGCATCTTTTCATGTTTATGTTACCCATCTGTATATATTCTTTGGAAACATGTCTAGTCATATTCTCTGCCCATTTTTAAATTGGATTGTTTTTCTGCTGTTAAGTTGGGTAAGTTCTTTATATTTTTGGAGATTAATACCTGTATCAAATATATGATTTGCAAATATTTTTCTCCTACTCAACAAGTTGCTTTTTTCATTTTGTTGATGTTTCCTTTGTTATACAGAAGTTTTTTAGTTTGATATGGTCCCAGTTGTTTATTTTTTATTATTATTTTTTTTTTGCCACACCATGCAGCTTGCAGTATCTTAGTTCCCTGATCAAAGACTGAACCTGGGCCCTTGGCAGTGAAAAGATGGAGTCCTAACTACTGGACTGCCAGGGAATTCCCCACTTGTTTATTTTTGCTTTTACTGCCATTGTTTTTGATGTCAAATCCAAAAACTCATCAAGACTGATGTCAAGATGCTTACTATGTTTTCTTCTAGGAGTTTTAGGGTTTCAGGTCTTATGTTCAAGTCATTAATCCATTTTGAGTTAATCCTTATACACTTTGTGATTGATTTTCTTTGGCAGGGCCAAATAAGTGACTGTAGGGCTTCCTATGAGGGGTGATGGGTGTAGAACAGATGTGCCTCAATGAGCCAAGCAGACTGTAGGATCCAGGTGACAGGTTTTTTCTTTTTAATCTGCATAAGTAATACATTTTTGCCTTAGGAAAAAAAAAATAAATTATCCATACCATGCCTGCACACATGTGAACAAACACACACAAAAATTCACTGATGGCGCCATCAGCCTGAGAGGACCATTGGTAAGAATTTGGTGTAGAATCTTTCAGTTTTGTTTTTGTTTGTTTATTCTTGAGATCATTCTAAATGATCATGCTTCGTTTTACCTACAAAAACATTAATATATTATGAACATTTTTCTATGTCAATAGATAAGAGTTAGATGACATATATATTTTTTTTTTCTTTTTTTTTGGCCACACAACATGGCTTGTGGGATCTTAGGTCGTTGACCAGTGATCAGACCCATGCCATGGGCAGAGAAAGCAGAGTCATAACAGTTGAACCTCCAGGGAATTCCTCTCTTTAATAGCTATATAGTATCCTGCTGTAGTTTACTTAACCCGTTTGTTGCTTATTTTTCCCAGTGTTTTGCTTCCTGGGCAAACTCACTAACTCACTTTTGGAGTGTCCAAAAAGCAGAGCCTCAAAGGTATTCTGCATAACTTTATTTGTGATCAGGTTTTTGTGTTAAAACCATCTAGCACACCAAAATGGGGACGCCAACCTAGGACATCCTGACAGGGGCTCCTCAGTGGGCACCTTAAAGGATACGTCTCACCTTGGGGAGACATGAGGGGTTCTGAAAAGGCAGGTGGGGGGCAAGAGAACAGGAGCCCAGCACTGGGAGCAGATTCCAGGTAGAGAACAAGCCCTCATGTGTTCATTTACTCATGCACTCAACAAACAGTTGTTAAGGTCTCACTGTACAGCAGGGACTGGAGCAGAGATGCTAGAGTTACAGTTCCTGTCCCTGGCCTGGACAAGAGGGAGAGGTGGTGTTTGATATTTCAAAATTGTCTCCTATTTACTCTTTTATTCAGGGCCAATCGGACTGGTCAGTTTGCTTGCAGCCAAGGCAATGGGTGCAGCTCAAGTGGTGGTGAGTGGTAAGTTTTTCTTAAAACCACTGATAAGGTTTTCTTCTTTCTAAATCTTAAGGCAGGAGCAGCTGAGCCTACAGTTTTGAGGCCGGGGCATGAAACCTGTTTCCTTCCTGGAGTACTGGGTTTTTAGAGAGGTTCCTGCTCTTTTCTTCTGGGTTCCAGGGGATGACCAAGTCAGGGCTCAGGGGGAGACTCTTTTGAAGCTTCCGGGAGAGGGTGGCTACTGCAGAGAAAAGAACCTGGCTCTTTATATGTGAACCTCAGATACTTATACTGCCCATTTGATCCTAAGAACAGACTCAGCCCTTGTTTGACCAAACTCAGAGGGTGTGTGTGTGTGTGTGTGTGTGTGAGTGTGTATGTGATGTGAAGTTAGTTGGGTGTGTGATATGTTTATAAGAAGATGTTTATGTTTGAGATATATGATATGAAGGAGAGACATGAGTATGTATGTGTGAGGAGAGGTTATCTGGCAGCTTATGTGAGTATGTGAGTGTGGAGCAGTGTGGTATAAACTGAAGCTGTGTGTATGTACGTGGAGAAGGCATCTGTGAGAGAGCGTGTATGTATGTGTGTAATGTATCTGAGAGTGTGTGGGTGAATGTGTAGAGTTGTGTGCTGTATGGGGTGTTGTGGATATTTGAAGGGAATGGGGTGCAGAAGGGTGTCACAGCATGTTTTGTGTGAGGAGGTGAGAGAGTGTATGTGTGTAGCTGTGGAGAAGTATGGGGGTATGGGGGTGTGTATATGTGGTAGGTATGGGAGTATCTGGGGATATAGAAGGGTGTGCATGTTTGAGAAGTTATCGAGAGATTGTGTGTGAGGGTGTGTGTGTTCAGAGAATGTGCGTGTTGGGCTCAGCCACACCACTACACAGAGCTTCCTTGCCATCAGAATCTGCATCTTCCTTTTTGCTCCCTAATCCACCGTTCAGTTTCTTAGTTTGAAAGAAACTTTTGTTCAACTGTAGATCTGTCAGCCTCTCGGTTGTCTAAAGCCAAGGAAGTCGGGGCTGATTTCATCCTCCAGATCTCCAACGAGAGCCCTCAGGAAATAGCCAAGAAAGTGGAAGGCCTGCTGGGCAGCAAGCCAGAAGTCACAATTGAGTGCACAGGGGTGGAGACCTCCATCCAGGCCGGCATCTATGTGAGTAGGGATAAAGTGAAAGTGGTAAGTCAGTTGTGTCCGACTCTTTGCAACCCAGTTGACTGCAGCCCACCAGACTCCTCTGTCCATGGGATTTCCCAGGCAAGAATACTGGAGTGGGTTGCCAGTCCCTTCTCCAGGGACTCTTCCTGACCCAGGGATCGAATCGAGGTCTGCCACATTGCAGACAGCTTCTTTACCATTTGAGCCATCAGGCCCAGTAGAAATAAGGGTAGCTGAAGCTGGTGGGCAGCTTCGAGTAAGCAGCCCAGGGTGGCTGCCCCAGTAGAAGGCACCCCCTCCCGCTCCCCCTACAAAACAAAATTAGGTAATCCCTTGTTATCTGCTTTCTTATCTCTCTTATGAAGGTAATGACACTTCCCTAACATCCTCATTGGGTCATTGTGATGTTCAAACTAGGCCACAGATACACATGGGCCTTCAAAGATGTTAAGTGACTTATACCTTTAGGATAGGATTTTAGCAAGTAGTGCTCTTGGTAAAAAAAAAAAAAAAGAAGAAGAAAAGAAAAATCAATAGGAGGAACAGGGAACCATGCTTTAGATGAGTGTGGGAAATCCCTATCTTGCTTTATGGAGGAAAACTGCAGTCTTTGAGTCATTGATACAAGGTGACGGGCACTAATTCAGTTAGTCACAAAGGTGAGGGGAGTTTTTAGGGTCACAATTGTCTTCTGCTGTCCTTTCCCAGAACTAGGAACAAAAAAGCTGCCAATACCTGACCCACCCCTTAGCAACCCACCAGTAATTTATGGACATTGGAAGGGGAGGGGCAGGGAGGAGTAGCACTGCCAAAGTATGAGGAAAAGAAAGAATAAGAGCTCGGCTCTGCTCTCCACCATGGGCCATGTTCTTGGCTGTGTGCTTCATAGACATGGTCCTAATCTGCATAATAGCCCTGACAGTGAGTTCTCATTTTACACGTTTTATGATGAGAGAGGCCCAGGGACTTGCCTGGAGCACACTACTCCAATGCCTGGGCTTTCCTTGCTCCATCTGGCTGCTCCAGAAGGGAAGAGATTGAGGGGCCAGGAGCCAGTTCTGGGGTGGAAGGGGCTGGGCTGGAGAGAATGGTGGCCGCTGCCACCCCCGGGTACCCCTGCCCTGTCCCCCAGCCTGCTTTCTCACAACAGCACGTGCCTCTGCCCGTCCTTCTGAGTCACACTGAGTGACACACAAGGGCACTTTCCACCATGCAAGGCATTTGGGAAAAGCTGATCCCTCAAGCTGTGTGGCATGGCCCTCGAGCCTGGCACCCAAGCAGAGCTGCCTCCCCCTCTTCCTACCAAGATGCCTGTGACCCCGGGGTCTCAGGGAAGCAATAGGAGTGGGAGGAGCAGGTGCCACTTTGCCCTGACCTGTTCCAGCCAGAATCAACCAGCTCTCGGCTCCACTGTTGGAGATGGTCAGCATCACCATCTGACGGAAGGAGCTAAGAGAAAGGAAAATCCAGCAGGCATTGAGCCCATGTGTTACCGGTGGAGCCATGTCGAGCCATGGCATGTCTTGGGTTCCTGCCATATGCCTGGTTTTGTGCCAGACACCTTGAGAGCTTGACCAGTAATATGTGTGTGCTGTTTTTGAGTTGTTGACAGGTCAATGACCCCCGACTCAACAGAGAGGCAGTAAAAGATATGGCTTCATAGGGCAAGGCCCTCCTTTGAGAGTCAATTTTCTGTCGTGTTGTGTCTGGATGATATTCATAAGGAGACAGCAAATGCTTGTGGTAGAATTGCTGTCATCTCCTTGTTGTGAAAGTCACACCCACTAAGCAATGGCTTGAGCATTCCTTTGCCTGTGGTCAGTAAGCTCCTGGCCTCCTGGCCGCTTGGGATGACCAGTTCAGTGGAGTGGTGCTTCTCTCCCTTCTTACCAGGTAGAGAGGAAATGCTGAGTGGACAGCAGGTTTCCTGGGAAGTTTCTCAGTGTATTCCGTGGCTCACTCACAAATCTGAACCCCTCCCCTCCAGTGAGGACAGCAACATTTTCCCGCTGTGAGATGCCCTTTCCTTGGCTGACAGTGTTTGTATGTCACAGGTGGTCTGTAAGTGACTGCTCCTCAATTAAATCCACAAATGAGCTAAGCGTTGAGCCCATTCTAGTGCCGGCCTCTGTGACTGTTACCCCATCAGCCCTGCTATGAGAAGGCATCGTCCTATTCTTACACAAGGCAACCATGGCTGAAGGCACCGTCTCGGAGCCCACAGCTCAAAAGTACAAATGCCAGGAGTCACCCCTATACTACAGGCTTCTTTCCAGGATGTATCCTTCCCCGCGGAGACAAGCTGTGATGTGTGCTGTCTTAAATCTCTGTGGTTAGCACTTAGAATGTTCCCCAGTAAGTGCTTTCTACTGTTAGCTATAATAAAAATTTAGCATGAGCAAACTGTCCATTTTCCTGTCTCTCACTACACTGAGCACAGTGACCACCCCCCAAATCTCTGGAGCAGGCTCAGCACTCATGTAAAGTTATGTGGAAGTTGTCAGCAGAAATTTTGCTCTCCTGACTACTCCAAAGAGGAAATTGATGACTCCATTATGACTTACACCATTGAGGTGAATGTCCCTGGAACAAAGATTTCTAATTGCCAGCCTTCACATATAAGGCAGTTTTTATTTTTTAAAGCATTTAAATTAATTATTTATTGGCCACACAGCTTTGGGGATTTTTAGTTCCCCCATCAGGGACTGAACCTGTTCCCCCTGCAGTAGTAGCTGGGAGTCTTAACCATTTGACCACCAGGGAAGCCCCTAAGGTAGCTGTTGAACCACAGAATTCCTATAGCCCTCTCCATTGGTATAGTGCTTGGTAGTTGGTGGTCCCTTAGAAATTTGACCCTCTGTCTTGTGGGTGAGCACTCTGGAGGAGGAAGTGGCTGACGCTGACATCTGGTACTAAGTAAAGATTTGAAAGATGTTCAGAGGCTGCTGAAGGGTCAGCCTTGGTTGCAGGGAGATCCTCATTGCTCTCTGGAGAACTTCTGCTGTTTCCTGGGGTACTGTGGGCAGCAGGAGATGAATCCCACTGTGCCTCCACTGGTAAAGTGCATTCAGGACCTTTAAAGGAGACCGTGTTCACTCTGCTGCTCTGCTGAGTTTGGTTAACATGCTAAAGAGTTCAGCTGTATAAAAAGAATCAAACTCTCTGAAATTTCTGGATATTTACCCATTTTTATGGCAACAGTGTGCTTTCCACGTGGTGCTAGTGGTAAAGAACCCACCTGCCAGTGCAAGAGACATAAGAGACACAGGTTTGATTCCTGAACTGGAAAGATTCCCTGGAGGAGGGCATGGCAACCCACCCCAGTACCCTTGCCTAGAGAATCCCGTGGGCTGAGGTGCCTGACAGGCTATATAGTCCATGGGACTCTTGTAAAGAGTCAGACATGACTGAAATGACTTAGCATGCATGCATCCTCATGGCAACAGGGCTACTGTGAGTAGAGTCTGTATTTTCTCATTTTATTAGTTTTCTGTCCTTACCTCTTCTTTAGGCCACTCATTCTGGTGGGACCCTGGTGCTGGTGGGGCTGGGCTCTGAGATGACCAGCGTGCCCCTTGTGCACGCAGCCACCAGGGAGGTGGACATCAAGGGCGTGTTTCGATACTGCAATACGTGAGTATGTTGTGGGTGAACCAGGGTGGCGAGTGGCCAGCAAGTCCAAGGGAGGCCCTCCATGGCCTCTGGGACCAAGAGGCTCTGCCTATTTATTCATGAGAGGCACTCCCTGGCCTCGAGAGCCATGTGATATGATAAGGCCCCAAAGAGAGAGCATTTACTCGTGGTTAAAGACGGGAGGGCAGAGCTGACAGGTCTGTAGGGAGAGAGTGCGGGAGGGAGATTATGAGGCATGGTCTTCTTGAATGTCTGTCCCTCATCGCCCAGGCGCTCTCTTTTCCGGTTCTAAGTGGCCAGATCTCCATCTTCCTTCTTTAAAGAGAAGAAGGAGAGAAACGAGGGCAACCACAAGAACTCGTTCCTTGGTTCTCACTCCCGGTCCCCAGGTCCCCCCACTGGGAAGTGACAGGGTCTTAATAAATGCCAACGTATGTTTTGTGGCTCAATCCTCTCCCTGCTGGGGAACTCTGTCTGGGACCATCTTCCCCACCAGTGGCCCTTTCTCCCATTTTAGAATTTGTACCCGTCCCCTCAACAGAGTGCTGTCTTCCAGTAAACTCTGCCAAATGAGCTGCTACATGGTGTGATGAGATCATCCTGGGCTGCCACCCTGAGGCTATCTGCCTTTTCACTTGCCTTAGGCCTTCATGCCAGAGAAATTCTAGGCTTCATGGCAGACATTACATTTGGGAACAGACTGTTGTCCTGAATTACGAGTCATAAGATCATTTCCACCCATTGTTGGCCTGTAGAACCAACCTTACAGAACCACAAAGCTACAAATAAATGTCAAAAAAAAAAAAACCCAAAAACGACCCAAAAAACTAATAAGTGTGGCCAAGCTGATCTTGTGCTTGGTAGTTTTGGGGCCCTCCCTCTTTCCTCCTGAAGGTTGAGTGTAATGCTTGTGATCTTTTCCAGATGGCCAATGGCGATTTCAATGCTTGCATCCAAGTCTGTGAATGTAAAGCCCTTGGTCACCCATCGGTTTCCTCTGGAGAAAGCTCTGGAGGCCTTTGAAACATCCAAAAAGGGTTTGGGGTTGAAAGTCATGATCAAGTGTGACCCCAACGACCAGAATCCATGATGTGAATTGAGCTCTGTCGTTGTCCCCACTCGCAGCATGTTGGGGTTCAGTGGTTGACTGGGAGTGGTGGAAGTTTCTTTTGAGTAGTTAGAATAATTAAAATAATTCATTGTAAACAGAAAGCCTTATGCTGGGGAGTTGTGCCTTAAAAACACAAGTAAGGAGAATTTGGGGGAACTTGTAGTAAGGATGACCTGTTTATGGTGATCAAAGTTCAAGTAGAGCAGAGCTTGGTAGGCAGGTGCTGGGAACTCCCTTTCTTCCTGGAGGGCCTGGAAGTTGAATAAGGAAAGAAATCCGCCCATTGAATTCCTGCTTCTAGTGTGACTGTGGCCAGATGGGAGATGGTAGCTCAGCTAAGAAGAGACCATTTACAACTTTATCAATACTTAAGTGGCCCAGAAGCTGATTTTCACAAAAATCTGCAGCTCCAGGTTGAGGGTGAAATGTTGTGAACAGTTTTACTTCAGAGCACAGTACCTCTCCCTTGACACAAGGGCTGTTTGGTTTTATGACAAAAGGAGGATAAGGGATTCACTTTCCTGGATCTAGGATATATAAAAATCAAACAAATAAAATCGCAGTCTCATGTGAAATCAAACCAGCTTGTATTCCTTAAATGTAGAAACAGACAAGGAACTTTGCAGCACTGCTCTTCAGATCCTGAGAATTCTGTGTGACTTATTTTGCAAGGTGAAGAATCACCTTCCCAACTTGCCCCACCTGCACCCTTTTGCACATTTGGAGGCAGCCACTGCAGGTTCCTTTGTTACTAGGTAACCAGGAGGTGCCTACCTAAGGGTCCTCATGGGAGACCTTAAATCATGTTCAGACTAGCCCAGGAGAGTTTGGGCAGTACACCTGTCTTACCCCACAGGATTAGCATGCCCTTCTAGGCTCAGACTTCACTAATGATTATTAGACAATTTGTTTAGTTCCAGTCTTTATGAGCAGGAAACTTTTTCCCTCCTCAAAGCCAATTAAAGGTCTTGGTACCTTTCCGTCTGTTTGAGTGATAGCTCCAACCTTGTCTATTTTAAATATGGGATTTTCCTTGGTAAGATTGGGGTCTAAATCACACCATGCCATTTGTGACTTTGAGGTTACTGGTCACGAATGAAGATACAGTAGCTGGGACATGATTTGGGCTGCAGTCGTACCCCTCAGTTCAGCTAGGGTTGGCGGGTGAGTTTGAAGAGGTTCTGGTTTTCTTGTGACCAAGGAAGGCTGTAACCAGTGCCTGGAGTTCCTCAAACTGATTTGGGTAATAAATTCTGCTTGTAGTATGTTACTGCTGCCCCAATTTGTGGTCCTATTTGGGGAGAAATTGACTTTGGTTACCCATTTCACAAAAGGAAACATCTGGGGTTTTTGAAAGTGACTCATTTTCTGCATCAGGTACAATTTTGTTTGACTGTTGACAACTTAATGATCTCTAATCCTCACAGCAAGCCAAATATAATTATTTTACAACTAAGGAAATGGAGAAATCAAGTAATTTGCTTGAGATCTCACACTACTTTTCCTTTCTTGTGTTACCTTTGGAGTTATCTTGCGTTTACACACAACACAGGCACACACTCAGGAGCCACACACTTCCTTCCCCAAGTCCTGTTTAGGTAGGGCCAAACTTGCTGGCTCCCTTCTCTTAAAACTCTTTCCAGCTCAGTGATGCCCAGCGTTCTTGAACATGGACTAAGAAAGACTCTTCCCTTTCTAGATGGAAGTTTTCCAATAGAAATACCCCAAAAGGAGGTGGACTCACTATGTTAAATTCACAAGTAGCCACTCTTCCTCTGACTGTGATTTGGTGGAGGGAGGAAGCCACTGAACCTGAAAAGGACTTAGGAGTTGCGGTGGGGACTCCTGGAAAGGTAGGACCTCCAAGGACAAAAACATGTGGCTCACTTCACAACGGTGATGGGGCTAGATCTTCTGTGTTAAGGTCTTGGAGCCGCTACTCCCTGGTCTGTTAAATGGGCTTCCTGATACCTCCATGCGGGCAGTTTCAAGGTGTGAATGGGCTGACTGAAAACAATTCAGGAAACACTTTCCATTTCCAAATCCCCCCCAGAGCTCTACCTAGTGTGATGTTTCACAGCTTCCCTAGCAGGGGCAGAGAGCGTGGTTGGTGGGAGAGGAAGTGGTATGGGATGAGGGGCCAGTGAGTCCTCCAGGAGGTGAGAGGACCCAAGTCAGTGAACGGAGCTGGTGCTGGGCCCCTTCTTTGCATCCTTATTAAGATGTTCCCTCCACTGTTTGGAAGGGGTTGCAGGAAGCCCAGAAATCAGTTCTCCTGCCACTTTCCCTAAATACAATAAATATTGATTCAGTGAATCAGTTCCGGAAACAAGAATATGAATTCCCCACGAGCTCCCCAAACTTGGGTGGCCTTGCCGGCCTCTGTGTGCTCTGTCACTGATGTGTGGCACCGGTTAATACTGAGGACCCCACCCAGCTGGCACTCCCAACTTGGGTGGAGAGCTGAGAAGGACCCTGCCAGCAGGTTAAAGGGTACAAGGGGGAGGTTGCCCCCTGGACCTCAAAGGAGAGGGGGACACAGCTCCAACCACTTCCTCTTGCCATCCGCATTTGGCTACGGTGGCTGTTGTCATAAGGCACTTCTGGATCCCCCGTGCCTGGGTGTCAGGCCATCCCAGTCTCACTTCTGGGTAGCACAGTCCTGCCTCTTCCTTCCTGGTTCCTATCTTGCTCCCATTGGGAGAGCAAAGGAGTCTCATGGGAACTTGGTTGGACCAGAGGTTAAGAGTTGGGGGGAGAGACAGAATTTACTGGATATTTGCCTTTTCCCAGAACTGTCCTCTGCACACAATATCAGTCTGGGCTTGGAGTACAAAAGCCAATATACAGGACCCACATGCCTGGGTAGCAGGCAGGTCTCCAACTTCACTGTCACATCCACACACCGAGGTCACCGAGGTCCTTGAGGGCTCAGGGAGGGCGGCAGTGGGGTGGCCTGGCTGGGAACTCATCATCCGAGGGGTGCGTCTGTCAGGCAGCAGCAGAGGCTCTCCAGTGCAGCCACTGCCATCCTGAAGCAGCACAGCCGCACTCCCACGGCCTTCCTGTCTCCCTCCTGACTGCCCTCTCTGCTTAAAGCTTCTCTGAGTCAGACCCTGAGTTCTTTCCTTGGGCACCTAGAAGTGGTATAGGATTCATGCAAGATGTTCCTGCCAAAAGATCTTTCAGTGGATCTTATCATCAGTGGGAGCTTCTTGAAGGTGATGTGTTGGAGAGAAGCCTCTGTCCTCTAGGGTCTTGCACCCATCAGGCCTACAAGAGGCAGCTTGTTGTGAAGGACTTGGTACAGGAGTCCTGGATTGTATCTAATCCCAGGCCTGCAGCTAACTCACTGTGTGACTTCCCAAGTCACTTTCCCAATTCAGGCCTTGGTTTCCTCCACTGTTAATGGAAGAGTTGCACCGGATGATCTTAAGGTCTCTGAGTGCTGATATTTTACAAGGTTCCCGTCATCCAGAGGCCCTGTGGAGTAAGGACCCCTTTAGGGGTGTCCCTTAGGCTCTAGATGTGAGTGCAGTTCTTGGGTTTCAGTTCCACTCTTGTCTGTGTGTTAATGGGTGGCTGGAGGGAGGAGAGAGGAGCTGTCTGTAGGAACACCCAAGTTCTTGGCGTCACCTTATTCTACTCCTTAGCCTCAGGCTCTCAGGTGTGATCCTGAGGTGGAGGTTGCAGGCCCAGAGCTGGGCCTGGGGAGGTGTGGCCCCATCATTGACTTCCTTGTGTGTGGGCAGAGGCACAGCCTGGCTGTGGTTCTCCATGCAGGACCTCCAGGAGGGAGAGCCTGATGGGGGACGTGGTTCCCTTGCTTAATGGGGAGAGCCTCTGCGATTGTAGTTATCCTCGCACGTGTGGGTCATCCGCTGGGGGATGTGTGACTTGACTATCCTGCCCTCCTACTGGTCTTGTGAGTCCTTTATTCCTTTTATGGCTGTGCTGGGTCTTCATAGCTGGCCTGTGGGCCTTCTTCAGGTGTGGTGCAAGGACTTCTTGTTACAGTGTGCAGGCTTCTCTAGCTGATGACGGACAGCTCTAGAGTACCTGGGCTTTCCAGCTGTGGCGCACAGGCCTAGCTGCCCTGTGGCGCATGGAATCTTAGTTCCCTGACCATGGACCAAACCTATGTCCTTGAATTGGAAGGCAGACCCCCAACCACTGGACCACCAGGGAAGTCCTGTGATTCCTTCTTTACATCTTTAGTTGTAGATCTTTTCCGCTAGTTTTCAGGTCTTTCTCAATAATAATTTGCTGTCAGTCAGTTCAGTTCAGTTCAGTCGCTCAGTCGTGTCCGACTCTTTGCGACCCCATGAATCGCAGCACGCCAGGCCTCCCTGTCCATCACCAGCTCCCGGAGTTCACTCAGATTCACGTCCATCGAGTCAGTGATGCCATCCAGCCATCTCATCCTCGGTCGTCCCCTTCTCCTCCTGCCCCCAATCCCTCCCAGCATCAGAGTCTTTTCCAATGAGTCAACTCTTCGCATGAGGTGGCCAAAGTACTGGAGTTTCAGCTTTAGCATCATTCCTTCCAAAGAAATCCCAGGGCTGATCTTTGCTCTGTAAATAGCTGTAATTTTGGTGTGCCTGTGGGAGAAAGTGAGCTCAGGGTCTTCCTGTTCCACCGTCTTGGCCACTCCCTTAACTGTGTCACACATCGTCATTCTATATCTCCATATCCTGTCATATGGATGTACCATTATTTATAAAGCAAATCACAGTGGTTTGGATATTTGGATACTCTGCAGGGTTTCGAGCTTATGATAAAGTTTCAATGATTATCCTTGTACATACATTTTCGTACTTCTAACTTACTCTTTCCTGAAGTTGTATTTTAGAATGACAATAGCTGAGTTGAAGAGTTTACACCTTTTAAAGGTGACTTGGTTAGAAAAGAAAACAGAATATTGAGACCACCTAAGAAAATCTGAGTTTGGGTGTGCCTGAGTCCACGTACAGTATGGGAGGACTCTGCAGAGTAGGAGAGCTTTCAAAGATGGGACCATGCAGCCACTGGCTCTCTGGCTTCAGGCCAACCCTGGGAAAGCTGGAGACTTGGGCCTCCACCATCTGTAACCTGAACAGGACACCATTTCCTCAGGCCTTCATCTTCTTATTAGTAAACTCAGTATCCCTTCTAGCAGGATGTGAGAACAAACAGCCCCTGTGAAGGGCTGGCGTAGGATTCATGGGAAGCTGTGACTGGATCACTGTGGAGCAAGGGACCCCTCCCCTATAAATAAACTTATACTAGAAGGCTCTCTCCACTCCACCAAACTTAATGCCAGGGCATTCGGAGAGCCATTCACTTCAATAAGTCACTTGGAGGAAGTGAGGATGATGTGTATAGAATGTTCCTTTTGGGCCCTGACCTCTCATGTATGCAAATCAACGTGGTATAGAAAGAATTCAAATAGTTAATAAGATGCAAATCTTGGATTGTCAGACCTTGCAGACTGACGGTTTGTAGTACTCTTTTGGAATTTCTGAGCAAGTGATTAAAATACAATTGTCACATTGCTTTTTTAAGCACATATATATTTAATGCTGTTTATATATATAGCTTAACAATGTAGATTTTCAAGTTTGCTTGCATATTTGTGTCATGTGTTTTCAGAAACACTAAAATGAATCATTTCCCTTGTCACCCTCTAAATGGGATGAGATAGGACTGCCAGAACTGATAATCTCAAGGACTGATGATTCTAAGGAACTTCTGGAAAAACTGCTATGTAAGCAGAAGAGAGGAAAACATATGAGCTTAGAGGGAGTGAATGAGGAAAAATCTCAGAGGAAATGGAGCCAGTAATCTAGGGTAAGGTGAAGAAAGTGACTCATGTGTGACCTTTGGAAACTGGGGCTGCTTGTTCTGGGGAAAACAGCTGGGCTTACAACACATCACAGGAGCTCTAGCCAGAGCTCCCCTGGGAACCCCAGACTTGGCTTCCCCTGGTGAAAAGTATAGTGAAAGTATTAGTTGCTCAATTGTGTCTGACTTTGCAACACCGTGGACTGTAGCCTGCCAGGCTCCTCTGTTCATGGGGATTCTCCTGGCAAGAATACTGGAGTAGGTTACCATACCCTCCCCCAGGGGATCTTCCTGACCCAGGGATTGAATCCAGGTCTCCTATATTATAGACAGATTCTTTACCGTCTGAGCCACCTACCACATACAAAATTCCCACATCTTGCTGCATACCCAACAAAACTAGAACGTGGCTGGTCCCTAAAGCCATACTGCCTCTTCCAGAACAGGGTTCCAAAGGGAGTGAATCTTCCAGGGGAAAGACAGATATTGCTGGGGTTGGCTGAGGAAGAGTTTTCTGTCATTCAATATGCATCTTGTCATTGGCCTAACTACAGGGGAAACTCGTCTGCATTTGGAAGCAGTGATAAAGGAAGAGGCCAGTGGGGTGTTTAGATGTTTTGGGGTCCCCATAGAAAGAAAGAGGTAGGTAGGTACATGTTAGGCTACTCTATTTTCTTATTACCTTGAGCAACTCAAATTCTAAAAGCCTCGGGTTCCTTGTTCTTTAAGTAGGAAAGCTAACACCTACCTCAGGGTGGTCACAGGGGCAGAATGAATGGCTCCGTGACTGTGGCCCTGCCCCTTCCTCACCAAATCTCCTGTCTTCAGCTGGTGATTGGGCAGGATGGATGATCCCCAAGGCTTTTCCAGCTCTGTGCCTCAAGTCTGCAAAAGTGTTTCAGAGAAGTTCCCAGGGTGACAGGAAAGGCTCAGCCTGCTGACCCAGTGTCCTCTGCTTTTCCATAAACCTGTCAGGGCTAGGAGGAGGATATGGCACCTAGACATGGAGGCCAAGCAGAAGTAGGAACCAGGTAACTGCATTCAGGAGCTTCCTGTTATCTGCCTGCCCTGCTCTGCCCCTGTGACCACCCAGAGGAACCCTGCACCCAGGAGCCCTAAGCAAGTAATTGGTCCCTACTGGCTAGGGTCTCCCCAAGGCCGTGGCTATGCCTCTCACCCACATTATGGAGGTACCCCTCAGTGGCTGGTGCGGTGCCTGGTGCTCACAGAGGGAGCTCTGGGAATGTCTGTAGCCTGATTAAGTAGCTTAATCTCACTCTGAGCTCTGAGCCATTGCTTCTCAGCAGTCAGCCTGAGCCGACCCCAGAGCAGCTAGAAGTTCTCAGCATGTTTCACTGGGTAGCAGAGAAAGGACCTGGGGGATATGTCCAGAGCAAGAGGAGGGCTCACCTGCTTTTAAAGCCCCCTGCCCTGGAGACCCATCAGAGACAGCCTGGGGTCCAAATGAGATGGGGCAGCTGAGCAGGATCTCATTAAGGGACAAGGAGTGAGACCAGCTGCCCCTTTCAGGCCTCTTTGGTTTTAAGGGGGCTTGTGGGGTCCCTGTGGTATGATAAGAACAACTCTGGGCCACAGGCAGAATCCTGGGTTGTGGATCCAGGCTCCCCCTAAGTTTAGGAGATCCATTTAGTTTATTTGTGCGTTCCTGGGCATCTGTCATAGGGGCAGTAAAACCTCAGTAGTGTCATCTATACAGTAGGATACTAAGCTGCTGTGGAAAAGAATGAGGGGATAGTTATAACAGCCACCCTCTTGAATGCTTACTATGGGCCAGACTCTTTTTAATTGATTAACTTGTTTATTCATTTATTTTTGGCTATGCTGGGTCTTCATTGCTGCTAGTGGACTTTCTTTAGTTGCAGTGAGCGGGCCCTACTCTTCATTGTGGTGCACAGGCTTCTCAATATGGTGGCTTCTCTTACTGCAGAGCACGCGCTCTATGATGCACAGGCTTCAGTAGTTGTGGCGTAGGGGCTTAGTTGCTCCGCGGCATGTTGAATCTTTCCAGACCAGGGATCGAACCTGTGTCACCTGCATTGGCAGGCAGATTCCTTATCCACTCCGCCACCAGGGAAGTCCTGGGCCAGACTCTTCTGAGAGTGCTAGGTATCTTAACTCATTTCAACCTCACAACAACCCTATGGGATTAGTATTTCTTCCATTTTAAACCTGAGAAATCTGAGGTACAGAGCTTAAATAATTGCCCCAGATCCTCCCCTGACCCCATACATACATATGTTTGACTGTGTGTGGGGGAAATGGTCTAGAAGGATAGACACCAAACTGTTAATGGTAGTTCACCCCAGAGGAGAGGATTTGAAGGAGGTTTCATGGTGTCTGAGGGGAGGGAAACAGAAGGACTTTCATCATTTTTTTTAACTGTATACATATCTCTATTAGTTAAAAAGTTTGACCAGCATCATTTTAAAAAGTGAAAAAGGATGTCACAATTCACTGTAGCTTTCAGAGTCAAATGCAGAAGTGCATGAGCCGTATCATGAACTCCCAAGGCAGAGGACACGCTCCATTCCTAGAAATCCTTCAGCTGCAGCCAGTTCCGAGGATCAGGTAAAGGAAGGGAGCAACCCAATCTTAGTTACAACCCCACCCCTGACCCCTAGAAGACCCCTGGCAGGCTGGGCAAGGTGATCTGTTACATCATGGGCTCAGGAGTCACTTGTGAAACCTCAGGACCATAGGGTGGAACCACAAGTCTGAGAAGTGAACTGTTTGCCCCCTTGTGTTTTTATCTCTTGGTCTTCTTAAGTAAATCATGTCCTTTATCTGATGACTAAGGGAGTAACCGCTCTTATGAGGGCAATAATTAGCAAGTCTTCCCTCTAGTTCTGCATGCCTGCATCTTTTGGACTTAGCCATGTTTTGTGGACTCCATGACACTGAGTTCTGTTTGTTGGTTTCTTTTTCTTTTTAATTAATTTATTTTTTTAATTGAAACACAATTGCTTTACAGAATTTTGTTGGTTTTCTGCCATACATCAGCATGTTTGTTTCTTTTTTAATATAGTTTTAATTTTTTTTTGGCTTTGCTGCGTCTTCATTGCTGTGCAGTCTTTCTCTAGCTACAGAGAATGAGGGCTACTCTCTAATGCAGCACTCAGGCTTCTCATTGCAGTGGCTTCTCTTGTTGCAGAGCACAGGCCCTAGGCACTCTGGCTTTAGCAGTGGGACGCATGGGCTTAATTGCTCCCCAGAACCTGAACCCAGGCCAGGTGAGGCCTGTTTCTTATAAAGTGATCCTTCGTTGGGGTCACTAGCACTGATGAGGTAGCCGTATCACACTGATGTCAACAGAGCCAAAGGTAAAAGGAATTCACAGATGTTCTTTCCTTCTAAAGATGCCATCTTTAGGGAGGTCTGGTTGTGGAAGGGGCACACAGCTCAAGTCTGGACAAGTAGAAAGCGGACTCCAGCCCGGAGATGAGTTTGTATAATTGACCCTTTTCAAGGATTGGTTCCCTCCTCCAGAGGCTTTTCCTAAATTCCCTCACGGCTCTACCACTTATCTTGGCGTGTAATCAGTTATTTATTGTGTGATATAATCTATGTACCATAAAGCCCGAGAGAATCTGCTCTGTGCCTAACACTTTGCTAGGCAGTGGAGAAATGACAGTGAACAGCAAGGGCCCAGGCCCTCCCTTCTAGGAGTTCACAGCATAACAGGAAAGATGGACCTTGAACAAGCACTGTGCTTGCAAGTGTAATGAGTTACTGCACTTTCTCCCCAAAGCTGGACTGATTTTTCACTCTCAGAGGGCTGGGATGTGCCTTGTAGTCCTTTTGAGTCCTGTGGGCTCTAACATGACCTGTCACAGCAATTGGTCAATAAATGCCATTTGAATAATTAACAATGAGAAACAGATTATGAAAATGTTTAACTGTTTCTTTTCTTAATTTATGTATGTAAGTATATATGCTCAGTCGTGTCCTACTCTTTTTGACCCCATGGACTGTAGCCCACCAGGCTCGTCTGTCCATGGAATTTTCCAGGCAAGAATACTGGAGTGGGTTGGCATTTTCAACTCCAGGGGATCTTGCTAACCATGGAATTGAACCTGTGTCTCCTGAGTTTTCTGCATTGGCAGGCAGATTCTTTACCACTAGTGCCACCTGAAAAATAATATTTATATTAATTTCAAGTATATAACATAATGATCCAAATTGTGAGACGATAACCACAGTAAGTCTAATTAACATCTGTCACTGTATATAATTCCAATTTTTTTTCTTGTAATGAGAACTTTAAAAATCCACTGTCTTAAAGCAACTTTCAAATATGCAATACAGTATCATTAACTATAGTCACCATGCTGTAGTCTGGGTTTTTTTTTTTTTAATAATTTTGTATATTTTTGCCTGTGCTGGGTCTTCATTGCTGCACAGGCTCCTCTCTAGATGCAGCGAGTGGAGGCTACCCTCTCTAGTTGTGGTGTGCAGGTTTCTCGTTGCAGTAGCTTTTCTTGTTGCATAGTGCGGGCTCTAGGGTGTGTGGGCTTCAGTAGTTACAGCACGTGGGCTCACTAGTTGTGGCACCCAAGCTCTCGAGCACAGGCTCAATAGTTGTGATGCATGGGCTTAGCTGCTTTGAGGCATGTGAGATCTTCCTGGACCAGTGATCAAATCTGTATCTCCTGCACTGACAGGCTGATTCTTTACCACTGAGCTACCAGGGAAGCCCCTGATTGTTTCTTGATTGCCTTCTCTTTCTATACCATTAGACGCACCAAGATGGAAAAGAGCAGAAATTCTGAGATTTCATGGGACCTGGGTTCAAATCCTGATTTTGCTTGTTCCTTCTTGGATGTTTGTGGGCAATTACTGTCTGAGCCTCAGGTGCCTTCTCTGTAAAATGAGAGCAACAGTTCTTTCTTCAAAGAGTTAATGTGAAGATTAAATGAGGCAATTTGTATAAATATGGTATAGAGTCTAGAACACACACCTTTAAATGTTTGTTTCCAAAAAAATAAAAAATAAATGTTTGTTTCCTTCTCCTGGCCAGTTGAACCTTGGATGGAAGGTCAAAGAAGGGCTTCTATTTCCTAATACAGGGCTTCTGTTCAGTTAGGGTAATGAGCACAGAGGGAAGTGGTAAACTTTTACATCTGGAAGCGGTCTTAGTCTACTCCCTTCGTTTTCTCGGTGAGGAAATTGAAGCCCAGAGGACTCTGGTGATTTCCCTAAGGTCACACAATGATTTCAGTAGTAGGGCTAGAAACAGAACCCAGGTGCCGACCCAGCATCCAGTGCACTTGGGGCTTCTCCTACAACTTTATAATTTTATTGCCAGCCTCTCACCCTCAGAAAAGGGAGTGCCTTCATATTACAGTTTATCTGAAGTCTCTGCAGGAAGGAAAATAATTCCTGAGAAGATGACTGGAGAGATTCCCAGTCCTTTACAACTTCCTGGAGACTGGGCAGGGAGGTTAGCTCTCCTTGTCACATTACAGGAATTACCAGGAAGGAGTGACTTCCACATGATCTGAGGGCCTGATGTCCCTAGAGGGTAGGGCAGGCCTCCTCCTCCCCCTTCCTAGAGAGATGGGAAGGGGAGAGAGCAGTCAGCACGGGACAGATCTGGACTCAGAACAAGTCACTTGGACTTCCCTGGTGGTCTAATGGTTAGGAATCTGCACAAGTTTGATCTTGATCCCTGGTCCAGAAAGATCCCACATGCCACAGGGCAGCTAAGCCTGTGGGCCACAACTACTGAACCCAAGCTCTAGAGCCCGTGCTCTGCAACAAGAGAAGCCAGCATAACGAGAAGCCCCTGCACTGCAACTAGAGAGTAACCCCGGCAGTTAGGAAAGCCCACGTGCAGCAAGGAAGACCCACAGCCAAAATAAATAAGTAAATCTTTTTTTTAAAAAAGGACAAGTCACTTAGCATCACTCAAGCCCCACATACTCCAAACTCCTCAGAATATGGAGCTCTGACTCCTAGAGCTTCAACCTCTCTTAATAATAACAGTGACAACAACAATAATATTACTAAGTGCCAAATGAAGGCTTGCAGCCTGCTTTTGAGAGGCAAAATAAAATGGTAGTTAAGGGCCTGGTCTCTGGTTAAAACTTCCTGTGCTCAAATCCAGATCTCTCACATATAGGGCAATACAGGTAAAAATCAAGTGAATTAATATGTATAAAGCATTCACCATAGCACTGGGCACACAGTAAGCTCTGTGTCATTTAATTGTTAAAATCTCATAGTCACCTCAGGAGCCTTTCCTTAATCATCTTATCTAAAGGGCTCCCTTTAATGATTCACTTTCAGATTATTGTTTTATTATTTTTGAATCTCTTTATCATGATCTAGGATTATCTTTCTATTCTTTCTTTCCTTGTTTCTTGTCCATTTGCTCCCATTAACAGAGAAGTTCCATGGGAGCTGAATCTTGCCTGGGACCTAATGAAAGCTCAGCATATATTTGTTGAATTGAATTGAATTTTATCATTGGATTTTCCCCCTTTTATGAAGAGGCAAAATGCACTGAGAGTTCCTTTGTTTGCTCAAGGTCACCCAGCTGGTGACCAAGTTTGACTCAAAATCCCTCACTCTTAACGACTATGCTAAATTGGCTCCTCTTACTCAAAAATTCTTGGGGCTTCCCACTTGGTGCTAGTGGTAAAGAACCTGCCTACTAATGCAAGAGACATAAGAGACATGGGTTCAGTCCCTAGGTTGGGAAGATCCCCTGGAGGAGGGCATGACAACCCACTCCAGTATTCTTGCCTAGAGAATCCCATGGACAGAGGAGCCTGACAGGTTACAGCCCATACAGTCGCAGAGAGTCGGACACGACTGAAGCGGCTTAGCATGCACGCAGGCACTCAGAAATGCTTGTGAGTAAGTGGATGGGAAGTTTACCACATCTTATCAACTTTCTCCCCTCTCAAATGGTGCTGGGTCTGGAAATTTGGGGGGAAAGGCAAAGAGCTAGCCTTCATGTCTTTCTCCTAGAGCTCAGCCTCAGCACCTCCCCACATCTTCATGTACTCCTTTGCCACCTGACCCTGAAGCCCTTTCACCAGTCTCATCCTCATCCTCTCCATCTCCAGCCCCACTTCCCTCCAATCCCACCCTATTCCTTCTCTACCCCTGTTCCATTCCCAACCCCATTCCCATGCCCAAGGCAGGGCTTGGGCTGGGCTCTGTCCTAGGACCTGAGACCTATATCTGTGACCTGAAGTAGAAAAGATTTGCTTTCTTTCTCAGATATAAGATATAAACATGTCTGTTAAATTTTCCTGAGTCATTCTTCCCTAGTCCTCTTTCTCTGGAAGTTTTGGTGGCCTCCTATGTTTACATATTTTCCAGTGTCTAACCTCTCCCCTACACTCATGGTCTCATTTGTGCAGTCTGTGATCTCATTATCTCAATCCGAAGGTACATTGCCTACTTGCTGCCTGATCCTGCCTTTCAATTCATTTCCCAAGACCAACCTCAAAGTTCCAGGAAGGGTGGGGCCAGTTGAAGTTCTGGTGAATAACCACGCTGAAAACACTTCTATCCTCTCTGCGAGTCCTTGACTTCTATCACGCAACATGTGGCTTTCTGGAAACTGGGCAAGGTTAGACAGTAGCTGGATCATATGAATACATGCTTCAGTCTGACATCTGGAACTTGGCTAGGGTATGGTGTCAGGACTAGTGCTAGACAGGCTGGGTGTCATCTGAGGCTACCTAAGATCTTGGTGGCACAGATGTCCCCTTGTTGCCATTGTCTGGATCCTGGGCAAAAGTGATCCCAGAGTCTTCAGGAGACCTTCAGTCAGGCCCAAGCATGAGGGAATATAAGGCTGAGTAGAGATCATGGAGAATCATGACAGCCATGTCAACAACATGTGCTAGCCTCACAAGGATAGGTAAGTTCGGATGAGACAGATAGATATTTTGAATGGTCTTTAGAAAGGAATAACGAAGGCACCGATGGGCCACATTTGGGAATACAGCTAAGGCTGAGACTTAAGGGGCTGGAGTTTGGAATTAATGACTGGTTGTCTACCCGGCGAGGGGCAGGAGGGCTGGAGGCCTATAGGTCTGATGCTGTTAGGAGATAGGTAGGTTAATAATCATCATCCACCGCAATGTACAATATATTCTCATACATTTCCTCATCTGTATAATTTTCTGGGGCAGTATCACTATCTGTCTTCCTAATATCCACACAGACATTTTAATACATGAGTAAACAGGCTGAGAGAAGTTATGGGATTTTCTTCTGTAGCTACTTATAGGCAGAGTCAGCAGTAGTGTCCAGGTCTCTTGGCCCCTGATCTAGTGTCTTTCCAGTTCTCTCAGAGATTCCTTCAGTACAGAGGGTAGGGGGCTCAAGGCATTTGATCTGTCAGAAGAGGTAGAATAAAACCAACGGGGAGAGAAGCCTGGGGCGGGAAAGTGGAGACGGCCTAAAACTCTCCCTGCCACAAGTCCCACTGGTTGGTGGACTCTATGACCCAGCAATTCCATTCCGAGATACATACCCTCTTGGGAATGAGTGCAGTATGTACACCAAACAATAATAAGTCGTAAGAAAGTTCATAGTAGTTTTATTCATAATTATCAGAAACAAGAAACGATCTAAATGTCTATCAACAAAAGACTCCATAAACAAACTGTGGTACATCTCTACAATGGAGCTTGACACAGTATGAAAAAAGAACAAACTACTGATATACACGATAACATGGGTGAATCACAGAGACATTGTGTTGAGTGAAAGAAGCCAGTTTCAAAAGAATACATTCAATATGAACAGACGAATCTGGGGTGATAAAATAATTCCCATCAGTGGTTGCTACTAAGGGTTGGGGGCAGTGGACTGACAGGGGTACAAGGGAAGTTTCTGGGGTGATGCAAATGTCCTAGATCTTCATCTGGATAGTAGTAGTTAACACATGTTGTACATGGTAGCTTTAAGATTTGTGCACTTTACTAAGTGTAAATTATACTAAAAAAATTTTTTTTAATTCAAGCTTAGCTTTTGAGGAAGGAGCCACTTGAAGAAGGAAAAGGAAGGGTCTTAAAGAGTATGGAGGGGATGTCCCAGGTTGGCTCCTGTGGAAGGTGACCGACTGTCCTGATTTGCCTGGAACTGAGGGGTTTCCTAGGACAAGAGACTTTCAGTGCTAAGACTGGGAGAGTCCTGGGCAAATGGACAGCTGGTCATCCAACTCCTGTGAAGGTGGGGAGCCAAGAGGGGACTCTGGATGATGGACAGAGAGGCTGGGCTCCTGTGGTACTGGAGCTGAGGGGCTGCTCCAGCAGGAAGAGGTGGGTCTGCCAAGAGGTGAGGGCAGTGGGCATCACTGGTGGTTCCTCAGCGTTCCTGATCCCCTAGGAGCAGGAAGGGCTTTGGGGTAGAGCTGGAAGGCAAAGCCCTCAGAGACTGAACTGAGACAGTTGGGCTGCCAGGTTTAACACTGCAGCTTCTAAGCTGGGCTCTGAGGAGATTTTCCCTTGAGCCCTCTCTTCACATCAGGTACCCCCACACCATCCTCCCTCAAACGCCTAGGCCAAGAAAACACCAACACTATACACTGATTTTGTGGAAGGGAAAAAGACATGGGGATCTCGCAGAGAAAAACGCGGTCGTATCTTCACCTCAGTTATCACAAGGTGGAGACTTCCCCACTTTATCTGCCACAGCCTGCTGTGATGTGAGCTGCAAGTGTCTCTGCTAACTTCTCAGAGCCTGGGACAGATGGGGCAATGAGGGAGGGGCCCTTCCAGCTCTCTGGCTGAGGCCTGAGGTGAATTCTGACAGAAACTGTTGGCAGGGCTGGTCCATGGAGGGACCGGGAACCAGGGAAAGTGGGCTCAGAAGTTCTCATAGTGGTGCACGAAGTGGGCCTGGTCCTGCTGGTTGATGAGCTGACAGGCCTTCTCTACATTCTTGGTCATTCCTGGAGGGCCGCAGCTGAACACCCCGATCTTCCGCACCTATCAAGTGTTGGGGTGGGGGGGGCAGTGGTTGCAGAGGAGAGGCCTGTGGCCTTGAGATGCTCACTCCCCAGGAGCAGCTTCCCAAGCCTGACTGGAATGACCAGGGCATTGACCTCAGGCGCTGAGGAGGAGGAGGCTTGAATTGGGGAGGCAGGGGTGGGATTTAAAGCCCTCCTCCAACCCTGGACCCCATCCTGAGGTCTTCTGCTCAGGACACAGCTGCAGGCTCTTCAAGGGCCAGGAAGTCCTGGTAGGGGAAGGATGGTAGGGGGTGTGACTGACCTTTGGGTGGACCTCCTGCAGAGAACTGAAGAAGCGTTCAAAGGGGGGACGGCCAAAGTGGGTGATGGAGCGCAAGCCCGTGAACAGACTCCGGTTCAGCACCTTCTGGAAGTGCCGCTCACAGATGTACTGGGGGAGGGAGCAGAGGAGGAAGGTCACAGCCAGTGCCTTGGCCATCCTGCCTTGCTCGGCCCACCCACACACCCACAGAGTCGCCCCCTGGCCGGCCCTGACGCACCAGCATGGTGGTCCTGAGGTCGAACTTCTCAGCCAGCTGGGTGATGTAGATGTGCACGGACACGAGGTCCTGGCAGTCATTCTCCTCCACCTCCCGGATGATGTCAGCCAGCCACTCAAACTGCCGCTGGGTCCGCGTCACCCAGATGAAGTAGATCTGGGGACACATGATTAGGGCTTTGACTCAGCTCAGCTCAAGGAGCCACGGGCTTTTTATCATGCTGCTTTGCTGTGATGTGGGGACACAATCAGGCTGTCTGTCTCTATTTCTTTGAAGAATGGAAGAGAGTAAACACTCACCTTTTTACAGAGCATTTGGCTCCCCAAGGATGACTTGAAGACCAGGTCTTTGAGGATAGAGGCAAAGGGGGTGACCCCAATGCCCCCTCCCACTAGCACTGACACCTCAAACTTATGCCACTCCTGATGGCCCTCTCCAAATGGCCCATCGAGGTACAGCTGCCAAGGGAAGAAAAAGATGAGATGAGCCTGGCCCTTCCCCAGCTCTGAGATTAGATATGTTGGGGAAGAGGGACAGGGAGAACCAGTCTCTTTGAGGCACCCCAGCCCTCTCCCAGTCTGGCTTTGGGGTAGCTAAAGCATCTTATCCTGGGGTCAGGAAGGGTGGGAACTTTCTGTCAATGCTGGAGCCCCCAAAAGTGGCCCCAAAGATGGGCACCTTTGGATATTTGGCACAGCTGTCACCCGTTGGAAGTGAGTAGGTCTCCCTGAGGCGGGTGGTCCATGGCCCCACTGCCCGGATGTGCAGGCTAAGCGTCTCCTCGTGGGGCGCTGATGTCAGCGTGAAGGGGTGGTACTCATTGGTCCCCAGAGCCAGGCAGGCGATCCGCACCCACTGTCCTGACTTGTACTCAAAGCCTTGGGGCCGCTGGAACTCCAGGTGGGTCACTCCTGAGGGTCGTGGGCAGGGACGGGCAGGGATCAGAGGGCTTGTTCCTGGTACCTGAGAACCAGCAGGTGCCCCGTCCTCGCCACACACCTCAGGCACAGGGAACAGCCACGTGAGCTGAGCTAGTAGGGCTTCTCGGTTGGGGGTTGGAGGACCCTTTTCTGTTTCTTGGGTAACGCAAGAGCTGGGCTTCTTTGCTCCCCTGTTCTAGCCCCTCCCCTCCTCTTTGCTGCTTCCTCCCACTAAGGGCCCAGGCTGACACCACTGTTCTGGATACCAGTGTCCTAGGTCAGGGGACCTCAGGCTCCCCAAGTACCACCTCAGTGTTTACCAAATTTCCAGCATGGGAACGTTACCTTTGTGGTGGGACTTATGTGCTTATCCTCCTGCACTATCATTGATCTGATGTTTTTCTTTAAATTGGCTTATTCTTTCAACTCAGTTTACCTTGAGAAGAACATTGAGGTCACTGAGGCAGGTGGAAAACCAGCGTCATGTGCTCCATCTAGCTCTAGAGGCCAAGCTCTTCACCACCACCCTACACACTTAAGTGTTATGTGCTCGAAATAGAAAGTACCACATTTAATCACGTTTTAGCTGGATCCTGTTTGTTGCCTGACCACATTGAGCCTCAGGCTTGTTTTTTCATTGTGGAAAAAGGAGATTTGCATGTATTGGAGGGTGCAAAAGGCATGAGAAGACCATGCTGAGACTTTGCTCTTAAGTAATCTTGATTGATATAAAGTTGAATGAGGTTAACTTTCTTACTATGTGAGTTCTGAGGGTCAGCCAGCCCCACAACCCTTAAATATCTCCTACCACCCTCTATGGGGATGTGAATCCCTGCTCTGGCCAGCACTGACTCTCAACAGACTCTTGTGGTCTGGGCCATTTGTCTGTCTCTGAAGAGGGGTTTTTCCGAGTGAAGAAATGGGAGAGGGATGTTCGGTATGCTGCCCTGCTCCCAGGCCACACACATACTGGTCTTTCTCATCCTTAAACCCCTCTGAACGCCTTTCAGCTGGCTCTTCTCACAGTCACCTTCATTGTGTGCAAGTCCTGGAAACTAAGTCCAGACATTCTGGGGGCTGCAGTTCCATCAAGAAAGCCATAGGGCTCGCCAGAGGGTCTCACAAACAACAATGGGGTGAGGAGGCCTGGGAAGCTGTCTCCCCACATCCCATGAGTTGACTTCCCGTGCTCCCCACCCGAGGTCAGGCCGGCCTGGTACCTGAAGGCAGCAGCTGCGCCTTCACCACACCGATCTCCACCTTCTTCCGGCTCAGGCTCACCAGCTTGTCCCCCATGTAGATAAGTGCTGGGACCAGGAAGTAGATGTGGAAACGGGGCAGCTGGATCAGGGCAAAGCTGCCGTGGATGATGAGCTGAAGACATAGCCAGTTAGTACAGCACAGGCGCAGCCGGCCAGCCCCCTTTCTGTACCCACCTTACCCAGACACTTCCTGCTCGGGCCCTGGGCCTGGGCTGAGGGCACGGAGCTGGCACTGCTCCACAGACTGTGGCCTCAGATCTCAGGGCCTCAATCTAAGCTTTTGAGTCCAATTCAGCCTGCTCTCTCCCCACATCATGACGCTCATCTCTGCCCTGTGGCCTGGCCCTGCCCAGAGAAGTCCCTCACCAGCACATAGAGCAGGATGTAGAGGTGGTGGGTCAACCAGAAGCCCCGGAAGCTGCGGCGTCGGAAGTGGTGGGAGGCGAAGACGTACATGATGGCAAGAACCAGGAGCAGGAGCACCCCTGTCATACCTGGGGGCAGTGGAGACAGGGTCAGACAGTCCTGGTCTCAGGGCCTCAGCCTGGGCTGAGAGTAGCAGAGAGCATGTCCCCATTCTGCCCTCCTTCTTTGGCCGCCTTCATTCCTTCCTGGCTCCCAGAACAGCTTAACCAAAGAAGCTGGAACTAAGGCTTGTCCTGGAGCCTTCAAAGGGAAACTGTCAACACTATAGACAAGTGCGTATTCATGGGAAGATGAAGACAAAATCAGAAGTCCTTAGACAGAACCCCCAGACTCCACATACCATCTACTCTTTACCTGGGACTGTCTGGAAGAACCACCAGTAGAACTTCTGAGGAAGCTTGGACCTGTAGGGCAAAGACACCCAGAACCTCAGGCTGGGGCAGGAAGAGCTCCACCATTGTTGCATTGTGACTCTGTTCCTGATGGCCTTGAATACAGAGGTTCCTGGGCTTCTACCCAGATGACCAGGGATCCTTCCAAAGAACATGGGCCCCAGCCTCCTGTGTGCTACTCTCTGATCTCAAAGCAGTTCTTCTTCCTGTGTAATCTTGAATTGTCCAACTGCAGCTAACCTTTGCTTTCTTGAGTTCATATTCTGTAAGCCTGGTTCATATTCTGTAAGCTCCATGAGGGCAGGGAGCTTACCTCTATGCTCTATCACTATGCTCAAACAATGCCAGGCACAGACTCAGTGTTCAAGAAATACTTGTTGAACGACTGCATGTCTCTTGGCATTCTTACTCTCTGGCTCCGGGATGGACACATAGACATGTTCCATAAATATTTGCCCAGTGAATGGACGGCAGGCTGAGAAAGCAAGCTGTGTGTCTGGTACACATGGGAAAGAGTATCCAACTTCATCTCCAAAAGTCCTTTCCTGGCCCGTTATGGCCAGCTTCCTTCCTGAGGGCAAAAAAGTCATCTCTCAGCTTCTTCAGGACGCTAATTTCTCACTCTCACTCAGTGAGAGAGTGGAGAGTCTAGGGCCATCACCTCTTTTCTGTTGTACCCTTAGGCCTGCCCCAGAATTCCCAAGGGGGCCCTCCCCAGAACTGACCCATCATTCACAAAGACGCTGGGAAAGATGCAGGCCAGCAGACTGAGGGGGCTGACTGAGAAGATGTAGACATTCACCACGTGGCCAGCACTGTGTAAAACTGAAAGAGACAGATCCCGTTAGAGATGCCTCCCAGGGCCAACCCTAACTCCAGCCCCGAGGAGACAGGAGGCACAGGGAGGAGAGAAGGAAGTACAAGTAGCTCCAGTCTCCCCACTGTCTCCCCCACAGCTAGACCCAGGGGCCTGCAGCCATGGCAAGCATGCCCAGGTGCCACATACTGGCCAGGACCACAGCGGCCATGGCGATCCAGCGATGGAAGTCCACGGCGGCGTCGAAGGGCACATAGCGGTTGAGGAAGGTCTCTCTCAGGAAGGTGATGAGGTTGCGGCACATGGTGAGCAGGATGTAGGAGAACATGAAGGAGACACTGGCCGCTGTGCCGCGCGACAGGATGATGCCCACAAAAGTGGTCTGTGCGATGCCCGAGGGTGGTGAGGCAAAGGCGTAGTCTGGGGGTAGAGTTGGGGTGGATCAGCACAGCACAGAGGCCTGAGTCAGAACACCTGGGTCCCCCAGGCCGGATGCTGAGGTTCGGGAAAAACAACCAGAAGGCTCTCACACCTCCCCTCCTGCAACTTAAAACTCTTACAGTAAGCACGCTCCACAAACAGTCCGGCACAGATGGCCGAGAAGATAGCCACGCACACGATGTGCCGCCGGTAGTTCTCCACGAAGCGCTTGTACTGCTGCAGCTTCTGAGCCAGGAAGCCCCGCTGCATCTTCTCCTGCAGTGCCTCCGTGTACAGCCGGGGAGGGGGCACCCCTGCCCTGTAGCAATGGGAGGCAGGTGGCCTGAGGTCAGGGCATCCTGGCCTCCCCTAAGTGCCATCCTATAAAGGAGACCTGGTGCTCTGGCAGAGGTCAGGATGAGCCACAATAGATGAAAGAAAAAGCTTCTGGCGGGTGACTCCCACTCTCCCAAGCTGTTACCACTCATCTTGACTTGCCCTGTCCACCCACTCTTCCATCTCCCCACTACTCCATCTCCACTTCCCCCTATCTGTCCTATCCATCCCTCTTCCTGCTTCCTACCCAGGCCTCACTGCTGTGTTCAAAGCAGCCAGGAGCCAGGGGACCCCTCCCTGCCATCTTGGTGTTGCATCGAGTGCCAGGCCCCTGGCCTGAAGAGTAGGGTGCAGAAGTTGGAAGAGGTTGAAGAGTCATTCGACTCAACAGCCTGCCAGCCAGGTCGGGGACATGTGGAATGAGTCTCAGGACGGTCTCTTGTGGGTGTAGGTGGGCAGACCAAGACTCCAAGACCTCCCCGTGTCTTTGTGGATCAAGGTTCTAGAAAACACTCACTTTTTGCCAAACCTCTTCTTCAGCCCAGGGCCTCCCAACTCCGGGGCTTTCGAGGCAGGGAGCCCCACTCTCTGAGGGCAAGAACTGAGGAAAGAAAAATGGAGCTCATGATCCCCTTGTCTTTGCAGGCAGGAGAAGAACTGCCATGTCAGGGTTGAGGGTGGGCTGGGAGAGGGTAGATCCTGGGATTCATTTCTGTCCACAGAACCTGCCCATAAAACTGATCAGAGAGGGGTCTGACAGAAGGCAGGACCGAAGGAATGGATATGGTCAGGTCATCTGTTCTGTGTGATGATTGTGTCCTGGAGGGGCAGAGAGAGCCAGGCTCCTGAACAGTAGTGGGTATGTGGGTATGTGTGTTATGCAGCCGGAATACAGACTCAGAACAACCGAGCGTTAAGAGCTACTTTCAGAGGGCAAATATCTGGCCCAGGGGCTGATCTCACCAGCCCTACTTGCTTTGTTTCTCTGCAGGGGACCCAGTCAGGACACCTCCCCATGCCCCATTCCCGCTCACCATTCCTCAGAAGTCCGAACGATGAATGACACTCGAGAGCTGATGTTTGGTTTAAAAATGTCTCCAACACCTGGAGAGGAGAACAAGAAGCTGGACAGGCTTCCCCAAGAGTGTGGGGAGGTGACCGTCCTAGGATGGCTGCAGGGCAGTGACTTGGTCACATCCCCATATCCTCTCCAGCCTCGCTCCCCTCACTGCCCACACGGAGCACCCACACAGGGTGGCCGCTGCTAGACAATGTGGCAACTTTGTGCAATTAAGAAAAGGGTCCCCCTCCAGGTGGATGCAGCCCTGCAGATTCTTTGTATACAGAAAATGGGGGCTCATCCTCTGGCCAGACTCACCCCAGATCAATGTGCGTGGCTGGTGTGCAGCATGTAGGCTAGATTTCTGCCTGCCCTGACACTTCCATGGGCACCTTTGTGTACAAATTGCACAACTGTAGGTGACACCCTTGGTTACATATGCCTGGCTCTGTACTAGGCACCAAGGACTAAGAGAGAAGTAAGACCTGAGTGCTATGCACCAGGAACTGACATTTTGAAGATGCACCCATCCCTGACGCCTTCCAAACTCACACACCTCCTCCTCCACCTCTGACACAGAGCTGCGTTCGGCGGAGCTCGCTGTCGTGGTCCCGCAGCATGAAGTGGAAGTCTTCCCACGTCAGCTCCTGCTTCTCCTGGAAGCCTGACTCCCGGAACATGGACTCCACCACCTCGGCCAGCTGGGTCTTGGTCAGGCAGTTGTTGGAGATCTCGATGAAGGACCTGGGTCAGGGGGTGAGGGGAACCCAAGAAGAAAGCAGCCTGTCACCCGGCCAGGTCAGGTTTAGGCAGGCAGGTGCTGGGTGGGGCGGGTCCCAGACTATCTAGTGTGGTTGCCAGTGACCCAGGAAATGGCACTGAGAAGGTGTTCATCCAGCCTGCTGCTGACGCTAAGCTGGGTGGGGTGGCCACGGCCCGAAAGGCAGAACAAAACTGAAAGTGACCTTGACCAGTTAGAGAAAGCAGCCCTCAAACGGGGGGCATCTACAGCTGGGATAAATGTCCTCTGTGTGTAGGGACGTGTCCAGGTGTGCCATGGCCCACTCGAGTGGCAGGCTGTCTCGTGGTGATACCTCCCACACCCACGCCAGGCACCCCATTCATGGTCGAGTGGGGGCACAGACAGTCGGGAGTTGAGGGAGGAGATGTAGCCACAATGGCTTCCGCTTCCTTGTGCCAGCACCCCCGGGGCGCAGGCAAAAGTGTCTCCACACCCAACGTGACAGCACCTACAGTGGTGTACTTTTCTCTTAGGTGCACTGTGGGACACGAGCAAACACACACGCACACTTGTGTTGAGTCCAACAGAAAAAACAGCTTTGCCTGCATGGCACAGCAAACAACTGCCATCACATTTTTAAAAAATACATCATCCCACTTGCTCAGGGTGAGACTGAGCCAGAGCCACGCTGAGTATAGGATGAGGAGGTGGGAGCTTAGCCCCCAGAGGCAGAAACCCTCTCCCAGAGGGTCCTGCAGCAGCACACCCAGAGAGGGACAACTGCAATCCACGTCACCCGAGCCCTTTCAGAAGCCCATGTCCAGCTGTTGTATCTGGCCTGCAAAGAGGTGGCAGTGAAGGAGATCATGGAAAGCAATGAGTAAAGTTTGCAGGGATAGAAAAGTTAAAAAGATCTGAGCTGTTTTTTGCATTCTGTTTATTCATTTGCTCATTTGTCTCATCTGATACAGTTGCCTATGCATCAAATGCCTGCTCTGTGCCAATCACAGTGTGGAGGAGGTGGATGATATATAAACCCTGTCCTTGTAGAGCTGCAGAAACCTGGGTTACTGGAGCACTGTCTTCAGGAATAAGATGTCTGTGAGCCCAAAACTGGTCTTTATTGGCACACCACAACCAGAGATCGCTTAAGAAATAGGAAGAGAGAAAGTTTGAAATATAGAACAACATTCTGTTTTTCTCCTCCTGCCTGTCCTGGTGATTAAGATCGGCAGTGACCAAGGGCATCTGTCCTCCAGGATTCATGCTCTCACTGTGTAAAGCACAACCTTAGAAGAATCAGCCAAGACCTTACTTCCCTGGTGATCCAGTGGATAAAAATCCACCTGCCAGTGCAGGGGACGCGGGTTCAATCCCTGGTCCAGGAATGCCCCACAAGACTTGGGGCAACTAAAGCCGGTGTGCCACAACTACTGAGCCCACTTGTCTAGAGCCTGCACTCCACAAGAGTGTAGCCCCTGCTCGCTGCAACTAGAGAAAGCCCACATATGGCAACGAAACCCAGCACAACCAAAATAAGAAAAATTTTTTTAAAAAGAAGAGTTAGCAAAGACCTGACAGCATCCAAAAGAGGTTGGTTGGCTTTGTTACTGGTCATCTTGATGTTGCTTGTGTTTTTTCAGTTGGGAGAATTTTCTGGCTGGTGTTGACTGAAGAAACAGATCCTTCTGGGGGCAGGGGCCTGGCCAGATAAACTTTGAAGCTGGATGCTCTGGGCATCTAGGATGCAGTATCTAGGCCGCCTCTCAATCTCCTCACCTACCCTCCTCTGACCTAACCTGTTTTCCTGTTTTTAATACCAAGACATCTCAGAACTGGAGGGGCCCACCCCATACCGCATCATGGTGAAGAACTCGTCCTTGGAGAGGAAGCCATTCCCATCAAGGTCATACATGGTGAACATCAGGCGGGACTTGTCCTCCGGGGAGCCTGGGAAGAGAGAGGGGGATCCCTGTCACCTCTCTGCTAAAAGATACTTGGCACCTGGGATGGTCCACCATCCCCTCACCTTTCATGAAGACCACCAGGACGTCCAGGAACTCCCGGAAGGACAGGTAGCCATTGCCATCCTTGTCAGCCAGAGAAAACATGGACTCCACAAACATGTCCTGGGGCTTGAGGCCCAGGGACTCGGCAAACTCAGCCCGGCTCAGCTCACACGTCAGGGCCTCCCGCACCTTTTGCGATGAGTCCAGGAGCAGGGCCCCTGCATCCACCTGGTTGATGTCCAGCACCTGTACTTGGGCAGCAGCAGAGGGGGGAGAGGAAGAGTTGAGGCCTGGGCTGGAAGCAGTTCAGTGACCCTTCTCATCTCCCGAAGTCTGAATCAGAAAGGTGAGCCCTGGTGGTCGCTCATGGTCATTAGACAAACTTCTGACTTGGGCTTCTGCTCTCCTGCAGAGGGGAGACTGTAGCAGGGGATGGGGTGGGAGCAAGAAGGGACAGTGTTTAGGAATGCCAAGTGAAAGAGCCTCACCAGTGACAGAAACTGCAGCAGACATGAATGGAAGGCAGGAAGGGGCTAAAGATATGCTCTTTTGTCAGTTCAGACAGGGTTGCCATGTGCCTGATTTTAAAAGTCACATACATGTGACTTATTGTGGTTTAGTGGCTAAGTCATGTCTAACTCTTTTGCGACCCCATGGACTGTATGTAGCCCACCAGGCTCCTCTGTCCATGGGATTTCCCAGGCAAGAATACTGGCGTGGGTTGTCATTTCCTTCTCCAGGGGATTGTCCTGACCCAGGGATTGAACCTTCGTCTCCTGTGTTGGCAGGTAGATTCTTCACCGTTGAACCACCAAGGAAGCCCATGCATTAAATACAATCATATACCAAGCACTTGGGCTAAACATTGTACATAGAACAGAGTTTATCAACTTTAGAGTGAGTCAGAATCCTCTGGAGGGCTTGTGGGTCCCAGCCTCAGAGGTCCTGATTTCCTAGGTCTGGGGGAAGGGCCTGAGGACTTGAATTTCTAATGAATTCCCGGATGAGGCTGTTACTGTTGGTCCAGGGAGCACACTTTGAAGACCACAAACGTAGACTATCTTCCTGAATCCTCATAACCCAAGGGGATGGATCCTATTTTAATCACTTTTTTATAGATGAGGAAACTGAAAACAGAGCAGAGGCAATGTAATTTGCCTAAGGCGATGCCCTAGTGAGTAGCAAAACCTGGGTTCCAGCAGGGCTGTCTGTTTCAAGCCCGCAGGACAGAAGCTCAGTGCACCCTAGACAGGGTACTGTCCAGGTTTTCTCCTACCCCTGGGCCCCTTCTGCCTCCAAAAGGCCTGGTCACAGCACCTGGGCAAAAAGGTGTCTGAAGAAAACCTCCAGGATGCGTGCCCGCTGCTCTTTGGTCACAGCTTTCCTGAACAGCTCATACTCGCTCATCGCAGCCACGTCCAGGCCCAGAGACCAGTTCTCACAGAAGCCCCGCAGATGCTGCACGAAGGCGCCCCGCTCCTCCTGGGAGTTAAACAGCAGCACCTGGCAGAAGGAAGGCCGTGCCAATGCTCAAGCTCCTGGCTCAGCCTCCCCTCGGAGGTCCTTAGGTTGGGGGAAGGAAACTAAAAGGCCCCCATTCCAACCCAGCTAGAGCCCAGTGAGTGGCCCAAGGCGGTGAAAGGGAGAGTTGGGTGGGGACCTCGGAAAGCAGTGCCTCCTCCCACTGTCAGCCCTCACAGATGAGCCCCGCAGCTGAGGACGGGGTGACCTGAGAGGACCCGCCGTGAGAAGGGAAATGGGCAAGGGCAGCCCAGGCTGGGGAGGCTGGCTGGGCCATACCAGATCATACTCCTTGGGGATCTTGAGCAGCAGGGCGCGGCATCCGCGGTTGCTGGACAGGATGAGGTTGACCTGTTGTGGGGGCTGCAGCTGGATGGTGCGGAGCACAGAGAGCCGCCGGTCCACAACCTGCAGCCGCCGGTCTGGCAGCAGCTGGATGGTGACTGGATAGCCCCTCTCCCGGGGGCCCGGCCACTCCATCGCTAGGGAAGGGACGATGGGCAGGGCAGAGCATTTCAGCAGAGCTTCCCAGGCTCCGGGCCTCAGGCCAGTTCCAGTCTGAGCCAGCACTCCGAAGCCTGGCTTTCTCCCCACATTTGTAAGCTGGTTCTTTCACAGCACCCCGCACCCTCAGTTCTCTTCCCCCTTCCCTCTCCTTGGCCCCATCTCACCTGACACTCCATCACTGGCTGCTTCCTTCTTCACACTCTCTTTGCCTTTCCTTTGGAGCTTCTTGCGCTCTCGGCCCCGGAAATAGGCCACCACCCCAGAGATAAGCAGGCTCACTGAAGGGGGTCAAAAGGAGCCAGTGGGGAGAGGCGCCCCTCACCTGTGGGTTCACCAAGGCCCTGGCTGCTGCCCCTCCCTTCCCAAGGCATCCTAAGGCTGGCTTCAAATGAACTCAGGACTGAACCCTACAGGTCAGTCAGTAACAAGGGGTGGGGACAGTCCGTGGAGAGGAGGGGAGCTGAGAGAAGAGACGTGGGCGAGGAGGCTGACGGGCTTACCTAGTGGAAGACAGCACAAAGCCACGATGGTGATGCCAAAACCAGGACCACTGCCCTCGAAGTAATGAATCTCGGTCAGGGGCACACAGGGGGGCAGGTCTTCGGTTGTGAGCTGTTGGGGCTGAGGGCAGGGTGCACCTGAGGGAAAGGCACAGAAGGTCTCAAGGCCTGAACGTCCCACTCCTTGGCCAGGCATCCTTCCCCTCTTCTCCGGTAAAGGGCCAGGTAACCGCTCCCTCCCAGACCCACCTCCCTGGAACTTGTTCCCCTCAAAAGTTCCTCTTCCACATCCCACCTCAGCATCACCCCAACCCGACCACAAGGTGCAGCCTGCAAATCAGTCTAGTCTACTGGGGGAGGCACCTAATGCAGGCCTCCCAGACCAACACAGAGGGAACTGCCTGGTACCTAGCCCCTGAGACAGCACCAAGTGACCCCCCACACACAACCTCTGCCCCTTCTCTGCCATTGCTTGTGCTCTCCCAGACCACCCACCGTTCTGCCAAATAAAGACATTGGGCTGCAGGGTGTCAGGGTCCACATTGGTGACAGCCACCAGCACGTCCCGAAGAGTGGTGCTTCTAATTTCTGCAATTTCCTCTGGAGAGAAGAGCCTAAGTTGGGGAAAGCCAGGAATTGTTTGGGATGAGAAGGGATCACAGGTCTCTAGCAAACTCGGGCCTGGGGACCCAGATGAGACAAATAGACCCAATGGGGTTGGGGAGGGAGTTGTGGGCCAGCTGGGAGTCAAGGGCCCATGGAGGCCATTCACAGGCAGAGAGTCTGAGGTCCAGGCCAAGACAGAGTCTGAGGCGGGAGCCAGGCAGGCCTTACCCATTCTTGCTGTTCTCAAACCAGTAGCGGTCGCCATCCCGCAGTCGCACAAACTGATCAAGGACGATGGTGCTGAAGAGGGGTCCAGGGTCCCCGTGGCTCTCCAGGAGCCCCCCGGGGAGTAGCTCCAGCCGGGACAGGTCCTGGTTGTACAGGGCCGCCGTGGCCTCCAGCACCTGGAGCACCACAGGAGGTGAGGAGTGTGTGAGCATACGTGTGTGGTTTTGTGTTAGGAGGGCGGCCACTACTGCCCCATCCCTCAAACATGGGACCCCATCCGCGGCCTGGCTTGCTGCTCAGCCCTGAGGGAGTCTCCTCTTTCTAGGCAGCCCCCTCATGTGGTGACAAGTCTGGTGGGAGGACCAGTGTGTCACCACCCAGATTGTCTGTCTCCAGTGACCAGCAGCTTCAGGGTCATCCATCCCATGGGGCAAGACCCTGCAGGAATAGGACAATGGCTCCCCACCCAGGGGTCACTCTGCAGAAATGGTGCAGAGTAGCGGTGAGGATACTCTGGAATCAAATGCCTGAATTTGAATCCTGCCTCCGACATGGACTTAACAATTATGTCATCGATAAAATGGGGACAACGATGGTGTCTACTCTATAATGTTCTTCACACAAATTAAATGGGTTACACATGTAAAGGACTTAGTATCACCTCAAGAAAACTTTAGTTGCCATTATTATCATCACTATTTCTGACCTGAGGGTCCACATTGGGGTTGAGGTCACTCCAGTTCCTCGGGGTCATCAGCCCCAAGGCCTGCAGGGCTTGGCTATAGCTGGGCAGCCCCATGTCTCGGCCACGTTGGATGCTGCTGGCCACGTAGTCAGTGCGAGAGAACTTGCCAGGGCCAGGCCAATAATCTAAGGAGAAGAGAGGACCTGGCTCTAGGCTCAGTCCCGCTAACCCTTCTTTACCCAGCAGCCTTGAATTGGGCTGTTGGCATTACCCATATCCAGCACATGTCAATGTCACCATTTGTGACCAGGGGCAATTTTTCTGGCAAAACTCTTCCCCTAAGACTCAGGATGGTTCTAGTCACCAAATTCCCCATCCCACCTCCTTAACCTCAAGATGGTACTGGACAAAAACCTTTAGAGACCTAAGTGCCAGAGATTGTGCTACCCCCTACATACTCAGATGTAGGTAATTTAGAATACAGTTATTTTCCTCTAATTTTTTCTAATGGCTGTTTGCTGTTTGTGTGTTCTTACATTGTAGGTACCCCAGGCCTACTTGATGACTAACCCAGAAGGGTCCCCAGGCTCACGGGCCTCTGGGCCCTCATCCCCTCTACTTCCGGTGCTTACCCCTCAGATCTTCCACCACAGTACTGTCCTCCATCTCTGAGATCTGGGAGGCCATTCCCAGCAGTAGATGATTCACTGCCTGAGAGCTGTTCAGATTGGGATTCTGGAAAGAAACAGCACACTCAAGGTAGGTCCTCAGGCTCCTCCCCAGTGCGAAGTCCCTCTCACTCAGACCACTGCAGCACCCCAGGACAAAGGGCCCTTGGCCAGTCCTAGACCCTGTTGAGCTGCTGTCCCCAGATAATTTTCTGATCACTCTACCTTCATCTCCCACCACCCTGAGGCAGCAACACCTATGAACTGGAATTGTTGCTTTTCCCAGCCTGTGTGACGAGACTGACCTTGACCCATCTTCCCTTGTCCCTGAACCCAGGCTGACCTCCCGAATCCAGTAGCTGTTGCAGACTCTGAGAGCTAGAGAGCTGCCAAAACCCTCGTTCAGGATCATCTGGAAATGACAGCTGGCATTTCTGAAATGGGGAATCAAGGATGCGGTAAAAGAATTCAAGGAAGAGGCTGGGGTGGGGCTGATGTGGGGTGAGGCATTCAGAGGGCATTTGGTGAGTACTAAGGGGTGTCCTCTGAACTTCCTTGACTGCAGCAGGGATTTGGCAATCAGTGTAGACTGGAGGTAGAGGTTGTTCTTTGTCCACACAGGGTAGGAAGGGAAGGAGGGAAATGAGTGACACAGCTGCTGGACAAATCCTGCTCTCAGCAGCTGAAGTTCAGCTTTTAGGAGGAAATGGAGAAACCTCCCTGTTAAGACTGGACTCCTACCCCAGGGTTCTGTTTCAGGGGACCAAATTCTCCTTCTCTTTCCCCATGAAACTGTGGGGGTGGGGTATATGAAAGGTATATGAGTGGCCCCAAGGCCACTGAAACTTCACCTCTGCCAGTGTGCTGCTCAGCCAGACCTTCCCTCACCTCATGTAGACGCCAGGGGGCACCATGGTGGAGAAGAACTGCTCAGAGGCAGCCAGGAACTCCGGGGAGATGCTGGGATCCAGGAAAGGGCGATACTCTGTCCACAGGGGTAATAAGAAAAACAGGCTCCTTACCTTCACATACTCTCATCACAAGAACCCACCAGTCTTCTTTGTCCTATGGATCTTAATCACCCCCCTACCCAAACCCCCTCAACCCAAGTGTTCCTCACCTGTGTAATTTGGAGGTGTTTGCTGCAGGAAGCTGGGCAGCCACTCATACATGGCGATGTTCTGAGGGTCAAGAGAGGGGAAAGGGGAGGCCAGCGCTGGAGCAGCCAGGCCACGAGGGATCTGAGTTCAAGGAAGGCTTAGGAGGGAGATGAGGACCAGGCAGGGGCAGTCACGGGAGAGACTCTCAGACAGGAGAGGTGCGGAGGTTCCTGTTCCCTACAGGCAACCAGGGCAGGTGCGTGGGGAGCGGGCTGCGAAATAATCATCAGAAAACCTCCTGCGTGAGTAGCGCTTTGCCTGCTTATCACCCTCAGGGGCTTTTCCTAGATGGCAGCTCTCTGGGGAGGGGGGGGGGTGGTTTCTGGCGGGGTCGTCCAGGACCGAGGGCTCTGGAGTCTCCCGGGGACCAGGCCGTGGGGGACCCACCTGGTAGGTGGCGATGACCCTCTTGCGCGCGTGCTGGAACAGCTCCTCGTCCCCCCAGAGCGGGTTCCGGCTGGCCAGTTTCTGTGCCCACAGGTTGTGATAGCGGAACCAGAGCAAACCCAGCGCCTGCAGGAAGGGCTCGCGGTTCCCTCGCTCGGCCCCGAAGGCTGCACGCGCCGCGGGAACGCAGGGAGGAGATGAGCGCGGGCTGGACCGCGGGGCGCCCCTCGCCGTCCCTCGACCGCGCCCCGCCCGGTCCCCGCCGCCTCACCGTAGAGCCCCCGCGGCCCGCGGCGGCCAGTGGTGGGATCTGGCGGCGTCCACATGAGCAGCGGGGCCTGCGCGGCCCGCGGGAAGGCGGGGTCGGGCCCCGACGCCAGTTCCCCCCCGGAGAAGCTCCGCAGCTCGTCGCTCCAGGAGTGCGAGGAGCCGTAGATGGCGCTGCCGTCCAGCCAGCCGGTCACCTCGTTGGTCTGCGGGGACGGCGGGAGGCTGAGCCGGGGATCGGGAGGCCAAGCAGGTCCGGGAGGGGTGAGGGCCCGCGGGTGTCGTGGGTGCGGCGGGATGGGGTCCTCTCCGCTGTTGCCTCGGGTCCCGCCAGCCCCTCAGCCCCGCCTGCCGCTCTCACCAGGTCCCGGGGGTTGCTGGGGCTCTGTCCGGTCTCGGGGTCCCAGCGACTCCTCTGGAAAGGCAAGACCACGTCCCCGCTGTGGTCGCGGTCGAACACGGGGTCTCCGGGCGGGATGTGGATGTTGAGGAACTCGGCTGGGCAGCCAGACTTTTCCACGCTGACCAGGTCCGACAGCACGTGGTAGCCTGCGGGCGTGGGGTTCAATCTGGTAAGAACTGCTATTCCCCACCGTCAGGGAGCCTAAAGACAGATGTTCCAATTCAAGCGCCGCTCCACCAGCTCTAAAACTTTCTTCTAATCTGTAAAGTGGGGTTATAGTACCCTCCTCGCCCACCCCCATCACGTCGTGGTGAGAATCAAAATAATACAATAAGTATAAGGGCTCCCAGGAGCCAGTCCCCATCTCCTAACAGGTCGTGCCTCCCCCTCCCTCTCCGGGGGTAAAGAAGTTAATCCTCACAATGGGAGGAGAGGGGCGGCAGGGGACCTAGCTCCAAGGAGCTACAGGGAAGGCTAGTGGCACTCCTGAGTTGGAGTAAGGGGTAAGAGAAAGATTAGGAGAGCAAAATACCGCTGGTCAACACCCTCAAATCCGTCCAAGACGAAGAAAGGCTCCAAGTGTAGCCTGAAGGGATGGATTGGGGGACGGTGAGGACGTGGTTCGAAGTCTTGGATCGGTGTCCTGTGGACTTGCAGAGCGGCCTCAGGGCCCCTGTCCTTAGGCGCTGAGCTAAGCGCCAGGTCAACCCTCACCGGAACTGTTCTCCCATTTGCCCTCACCGAAGAAAACCCCCAGGACCGTGCGATTGCGGCCGGACGGCCTCCCGGAGCTGCCCTGCGTGGCGGCGTTGCTGAGTCTGCGCGGGTTGGGCAGCAACGGCTCCTCGAGAGCCTGATACACGCCGTCCGCATAGTTGGCCGGTACAAGGCGCTGCAGTCGGGAGCCTGTGGGAAGCAGGGAGCCGGGCTCTGTCAGAGCACGCCGTTCCCAACAAACCCTTGAACCTCGCCCTACGCCTCCCTCCAACCCCCACTCCCACCTAAGAGACCCCTTCTTCAGTCCTCAGATGTTCATAGGAACTGGCCCGCAGGCAGCGGGGCGGCTGGCTGGCGCGCTCCCTCCCCGCCGGCTTCTCCGCGCCGGTTCTCCCGCACCCCTGCCTTCCACTAGCCGTTCCCCACCCCAGGCCGCAGGACGCACCCGCAGCGCCACGCTCGTGGTGCCTCAGGTTGTTGAACCAGCCGTCATAGCGCTGCACTTCCCAGGTCAGTGAGAATGAGTCCTGGCCACCTGTGGGTCAGAGAGTGGTCCGCTCATTGCTAGATTTCCTGCGACCCCTGGGGGACCCGATGGCCTCGGTCCGCGTCTCCAACCAGCCGAGGGCCCCCAACCCGACCCAAGTGGAGATGCTCCCGCGGCCTCTAGGCTGCGCCGGGAAGTTTTCCATCTCGCTGAGCCGCGCAGCGATCTCACCCCATTTTCCAGCCGCAGAAAGCCTCTTGCCTGCACCAATCCCTTCCCCAACTCCCAAGGGAACTAGCGCCTGGTACTTACCCGTTGGATCCAGGAGTAGAGTGAGCAGAATTCCCAGGAGCACAAGTACCTCTGGCCTTGCGCGGAGCATGTTGACCCTGCGACTAGCGGGGTGGGAGGTGGTACATGAGGAACACAGAGCCAACCTCTCCCACAGCTGACAGCTGGCGCGAGCTGTCCACCCCCATTTCTGGAGCGAAGCTTTTAGAAGTATCGCCAACAACCCACACCCACCGGGCACTTTTTTAAGGGCACAAGCCTCTCATACCCCTCAGTGAATACCTGTCCATGGACACTGAGGGATGGGAAGATCAAGTCCTAAGTACCGGTCCAACCTCTGCCTTAGGGATCCCGTCGGGTCAGAAGTCTTTTTCTTGGAATCTCTGCCTCTCTGCTCTGCTTCCCGCCTCTCTCCCCACTTCCTCCCTCCCCAGCTCCGCAGATCCTCAGCCACCCCCAGCTTCACTCTCACCCTCCTCTCTGGATCCTCTGAGGCCAGCTGTGCAGGTGTTCCACTTAGGCTAGACCAGCGCCTGATGTGAGCATCTGGACCGGGCCGCTTCCTCTTGCTAGGCGGGTGGGGCTCCTCTAATTTGCATAATGACCTCCGCCTCTTATTTGCATGATCTTTTCCCTCCGGGACCCAGCTGCAAAGTCCCGACAGCGCTCAGCGCTCGGCTCACGCTGCTATAAAAGGGGTTTCAGGTCCCATGCGACTTCCAAACGCAGAGCGAACCCTCAGAGCCCGCTCTCCCACTTGCCTAACTCGGTATCGGCCAATCCAGAGCGCCTGAGAGCAGTTAGCTGCTGGCTTCCTTAAAGGGGAGCGGAGACGCTCAGACTTGACTTTTCCATTGGGTCCAGTGCTCGCACCCAGGGGACAGAGTAAAGGGAAGTGGGATCTGGACTCGGAGGCCAGTGATTGCTCTCCCCGCTGGAACACACCCAGCTCAGCCGGGCTGCAGCATGACTCTGTGGAATGGTGTGCTGCCCTTCTACCCTCAGCCCCGGCATGCCGCTGGCCTCAGTGTCCCTCTACTCATCGTCATTCTCGTGTTCTTGGTCTTGGCATCCAGCTTCCTGCTCATCTTACCCGGGATTCGTGGCCACTCGGTAAGGGGGTAGTAGAAGCTCTGATCTGGGGGATGGAGGGCATCTTGGACAGCTTGTCTCTGGAGAACTCAGGACAGGTAGGAGGGCAGCAGGGTCTTTCATGAAGAGTCAGGCTGAAGCACACTGAACCAGGCGAACACAGGGGGAGCACCCCAGTAGTCTGGTCCAGTACGCACCCCTTCCCAAGAATAGGGAGAAAGCCTCTGCAGGACATTCAGAGAGGATCCCCCCCTCCCAAGCTGGAACATTCAGGAGGCTGCTGCAGAGAGTGGGTGTCCAGTCTGGTAATCCTGGGGTCAGTTCAAGGCTTCACCTGCTGCAGGGACCCCCTCCTCTCCCCAGGCTGCACCTCCACTCCTTTTCCACCCCCTTCCTGACCTCCGGGTGATGACCTCTGGCTAAGAGGACAGAAAACAGCAACTCAGACTGCTATGCTTTGCCTCTGCACTTTGTTGTCATGTCCCCTCTTCCTGAAGCAATTTCTTCAAAGTTGTAGTAAACTGGGCACTTTTTCTTAGATTCCCTCCTCTCCCAGAACCTAAGTTGTCTGTTTCTCAAGGCTCCCCAGGTCTTGTGTTGGTTTTCTGGGAAACTAGCATGCCTAGTAATATCTGAGATGTAGTGTCCCACCTCCTCTACCTGGTGACCAGACCCTGAGGCCTCCCTCTCCTGAGGGAGGTGACCCCTGCCTGCCTAGCACTTCTGGACTCACTGAGCCTCACCATGGCAGTGAGCCGAGCAGGAAGCAGCTTCAGGAGTAGGAACCAATAGCCAGAGAAGAAAGGGGATGGGGGAGGTGGGAGAGCATAAGGTAGAGACAGCCCAGTGGCGGGGTGGACTGGGAAATGAGGCTAGGGAGGTGGAAACATGCAGCCAGAAAACATCAGACATGCCAATGGTTCAGAGGCACTTGCATGACTTGACTTCAGCCTTTAAAGGTCAAGAATGTAACTGGGAAAGGTGGGCAGGAGAGGGAAGTTTCAGAGGCACTAAAGGCCAGGGCGCATGGGGTCAAGGGAGGTCTGCGGGAATCTGGTCAGGCAGCACCCAGACCTGACCCAGTATGTGCTCCTGCAGCGATGGTTCTGGTTGGTGAGAGTTCTTCTCAGCCTGTTCATAGGAGCAGAAATTGTGGGTGAGTGTGTCATGCAGCGGATGGGGAGAGGACCTGTGGTGAGGAAGCGGGTGGCCAGAGGACACCTGGGCAAGTGGAGAACTTCAGTTGGGTTCCCAATCCCTCTTCCCATTCTCTTTCTAGTACCCAGGCTTCCACCCTTACCGTGTGTATGGATTGGGCTCTAGACGGCCCCCCACCCACCCCCGCCAACTCTGTGCCGGTTCCCACCTCCCATCACCACTCTCCCAATTCCACGTCCCCAATCTTTTCCCTGACCTTTCCCCGCCCCCACCGTGTGCGTCTCCCCACAGCGGCGCACTTCAGCGCAGAATGGTCAGTGGGCAGCGTTAGCACCAAAACATCCTACAAGGCCTTCAGCGTGGAACCCGTCCGAGCCCACGTCGGTCTGTATGTGGGCCTGGAGGGCGTTAATATCACACTCACAGGTGAGGGGGCTGCGGCTATGTGAGCTCCTGGGGTTGGCAGACAGACACCATGGGTCGGGGGAGGATGGCAGGAGCAGCTGGGGGACCTGTGAGGACAGATCCCACAAGTTCAAATAACTTCTGGCCCTCACTGATTTGTGTTTTCCTCAACCGCTGCCAAACCCATTTTTTCTCGGAGTCTCACTTTCCCAAATGAATCCGTTTAGTCGCCGGGTCCTAGCTGTACGCAGCCCGGTAACCTCGCCGCCATCCGCAGGGACCCCAGTGCAGCAGCTGAACGAGACCATCGACTACAACGAGCAGTTCATCTGGCGGATGGGCCAAAACTATGCCGGGGCGTACGCGGAGGCCCTGGAAAAGGGGCTGCCGTACCCGGTTCTCTATCTGGCGGAGAAGTTCACTCCGAGCAGCCCCTGCGGGGTTTACCGCCAATACCGCCTGGCGGGACACTACGCCTCGGCCACTCTATGGTGAGAAGACACTCTGCGTCTGTGTGTGTGTGTGTATGTGGCAGAGGTGGGGGTGGGGGTGGAGGTGGGGGTGGGGTGGGGTGGGGTGGGGGCGCGTGAGCTGGAGGATGTGAGTTCCCGCTGCAGCCCGACGCGCTTAGGGTGAGAATCGCAGCCCCGGGGGCAGATAGTTACGAGGTCGGTACCGGCCGCCGGAATCCGAAGAGAACCAGAAAAGGCTGAACGCCGGCTACTCCCCTCCGGTGTTTCCCTGCGCCTCTGCCATCCCAGCCCCGAACTTTGATTCTGGGTTGGGATGTAGAGCCTGCAAGCCCGTGGGAAGCCGGGCGTGCTGGAGGACCAGGCTCACAGCGCCACCGCCCCCTCCCCGCAGGGTGGCCTTCTGCTTCTGGCTCCTCTCCAACATGCTGCTCTCCATGCCGGTTCCGCACTACGGAGGCCTGGCTCTCCTCATCACCGGCGCCTTCGCGCTCTTCTCGGTGTTCGCCTTCGCCTCTATCTCCAGCGTGCCTCTCTGCCAGCTCCGCCTCGGCTCCTCCGAGCTCACCACTCACTATGGCGCAGCCTTTTGGATCACGCTGGCCACTGGTGAGGACCGAGGGAACACGCCCCCGGTGGCTGGGAGCGGGGACGGGATTTATACCAGTGTGCGCTTTCCAGTTTGCATAGTGAGTTCACATAAATTATCTGATCTGTCCCGCTCAATAGTTCGTAGACGATGGCATTGTTACACTTATTTTGCAGATGAGGGAGGGGAACGGAGTTCGGAAGGGTTCCTTCGGTATCTTACCCCACTGAGCATGAGAACCCGCGTATCATGTATTCCATACTAGAGATCTTTCCGCGGGGTGTGTGTGTGTGTGTGTCTGTGTGTGTGTGTCTGTGTGTGTGTGTCTGTGTGTGTCTGTGTGTGTGTCTGTGTGTGTCTGTGTGTGTCTGTGTGTCTGTGTGTGTGTGTGTCTGTGTGTGTGTCTGGGGAGGAAATGCAGATACCTCTAATAGATGGAGATGGGGAGGCCGGGCTCTGATGCCCTAACAGCCTCCTTTACCCACCCCCAACCCTCCTTTACCCACTCCCAACCCCGCCCCGACTGCGCTATCGCAGGCGTCCTGTGCCTCCTGCTCGGAGCCGCGGTGTTGAGTCTGCACTACGCTCGGCCCAGCGCTCTTCGCCTCTTCTTGGAAGGAAGTGTCAAGGACCTCGAAAGTCCAGCGAAGGGGAGCTCGCCTCTCATCCTCAGCAACCCACTGCATAAGCAGTTCAGAGCCTCGGACTTAACCATCAGTACTAACTTGTGAAAGGACTCAACGTCGGACTCCTACTCTGCTTTGGTCCCCGCGCAGGCCGGGGTGCGGTGCCCGCCGAGCGGAGGAGCTCCGGGAGCGCGGCGGGAGAGGCGGGTGGCCTCGGATGTGACCCCCGCTCCGGGGAGAGTCTCCCAGGGTGAGCTGGAAATAAATTCTTTCTCTTTTGTTTTCTAGAAACTCTCCCCATTATCTTCCCCGGCTTTTTAAGGCTTTCCGGGCATACGAGACTTCCCTAGGTTGGAGACAGTCTAGTACACTCTTTGCATTGCCACTCACGCCGGGTTCTATCTGTCTGAAAAATGCAGAGTAACCCGGGAGAGGGTGCCCTCTAGTGAGTCCAGGGAAGAACCAACCAAAGCCAGCATCCTCCTGAGCTGCCCCAAGGACATGGTAGCAGTGACCAGACAGGTCTTCCCAGCTCCCTACCCCTGCCACTGGCCCCCTGGGATCCCTCTCTGCTGAGTGGGCTTGAAAGAAATATTATTTTGGAGTTTATTCACTACTTTAGTTTATTCATCAAAGGAGTGGTGTCTGAGGGCCAAGCTATGTCAGCAAGGCATAAATATGTAAACCCTGGGAATTTTTTAAGGTCCTTGGCAAATCCTACAATCTTATTTGGCAAATTTAGAACAGAGGCTCAGAGACAATGTGGCACACTCAGTTAATATTAGATCTAAGACAAGAAGTTTGGTCTCTTCTCCCTTGCAGTACTTTCATTGTATTAATGAAATCACACCAGCTGGGGAAGTAAAAGAAGAATGAAAGGGACCCAGGAAAAAGGAAATCAAAAGACATGCAGAAGAATGAGAGGGACCATAGGAGAATCACATTGTAACCCCGCACACACATATGTCATTATGTGGGTGAAGCTGGGTCTCAGTAAATGCCACCTTGAGGCAAAGCACCAGGGGAGAGCGGGGTTGCTAGGCAGAAACAGGTAATCTCTGCTTGGTCTGGTTTATGAGCAGCCTTGATGTCTGCCTTAGAGCTTTTTGTTTTGTTCCACTTTTAACACCAAGAGATAGAGCCTCTTTCCCTATTCCACTTTCAGACTGGGGCTGGGAACTGATACAACCCAGCCTGTTGGCAGTTCTGGTGGTTTGGGGGGGTGGGTTCCAGAAAAGTCTGGAGCCATTTTGGAAGTCCAGCTGCCACCAGGGAAAGGAACGGTTACAGGGCACAGTCAGGCTCCTCGCAGGGGGCCTCGGAGGAAGCCTCTGACAGAGGGATGTCCTGCAGTTCGGGACTCTCAGTGGTGGACCGGTAGCGAGGGCTCAGGAGTCCCCCTTCCTCGGGATTCAACTCCAGCACAGGGTCCTCCCCCACACTCTGGCCGAAGAAAGCCTTCAGCCTGTGGGGCTGCATCCTGTGAGCCATCACCATGGCCAGACCCAGCAGCACACACAGCAGTCCTGGTGACGGAGCAACAAGTGTCCCAGCTCAGTGATAGGAACACCCTCCCAAGGACATCTTTTCCTAAGAGCATTAGGCCCCTCCTGAGGGAGGCCTGGTGTCCCTGCTTCAGGGCAACTTGTGCTCCAAGAGATGATCAGTTTCAGGTCGTATGGCTGTTATGGGTCTGTTGTCCTGAGTTTTTGGACTCTAAACCCAGTGTTCCTTCCGTTACATCCCAGGGTAGAGAGAGAAAACTCTGAAAACCAAGAAGCACTTGGAGGAGGGCAGGACACACAGGAGGAGACGTAGGAAATGGCTTAAGGGGGCGGACACAGTAGGACAGGAGAAAAGAAGAAAACTGCCAGGCAATTTAAGACTCTGTGAGGCAAGGACAGAGAAGTGTTCCAGGAATGGGGGACACAGGGGAAAGGGTTTTGGGGAAGAGGGAGGGGTCATGAGGTCAGAAGATTTGGGGAAGAGCTGGGTGAAGAGAGAGTTAGGGAATAAGGGATATGACAAAGACAGCTACATACAAATACAAGGAAGGGAAGCCTGGGGATAAGGAATCTAAGAGGGAGGGGGCTCTAAAGAGGGGAAAGGCATCCTTGGTTCCCAGAGGCAGACCCTCAACCCCATGGGCCTTCTGGGCCCTGGCCCTGAGCCCCCCACTGCCTGTCCCAGGGCCTCACCTGTGGTCAACGTGATCCAATAGGCAGGCCCACGGTGAGTGTGCAGCGTGGCGGCACCCAGGCGCAAGGGACAGGGCTGGGTGAGGGATGTGGCCGTGGAGAAGAAGAGCAGTCCCAACAGCTGGAAGAGACCTGTGGCCAGCAACATGTGGCCACCGTAGACCAGCACAGGCATGGACAGCATCACGTTGGCCAGCAGCCAGCAGAGGAAAGCCACCCTGGAGAGCCAGGACCTGGTGAAGGCTGGTACCTCTGCCTCATTTGGGGCGAACTTCTACCTGGAGGGGCTGAGGTGGAGGCTCAGGGACCCAAGGACACCCCAAAGAGGTGAGGTGGGGATTCCTGCCTGTGGGCTTCCCAACCAAGTACCGTGGTCACCGGCACCAGACTGTCTCACTAGGGATCTCCACATGAGTGTAGGAGAGATGGGTGGAAGCCCCATTCCTGAGTCTAGGCCAGCAGGGCCTTCGGCCACGCTCACCACAGCATAGCCGAGGTGTAGTGTCCTGCTAGGCGGTACTGGCCATGCAGGCCACAGGGGCTGTGTGGGGTGAACTTCTCGGCCAGGTAGAGCACGGGGTCTGGCAGCCCCTTCTCCAGTGCGTTGGCATACTCCTCCGCGTAGTTCTCCCCCAGGTGCCAGGTGAACTCCTCGTTGTAATCAATGGTCTCATTCAGCTGCTGTACCGGGGTCCCTGGGGAAGAGGGCAGCTGTGCTCAGCACAGACCCAAGGGCCAGAGTGGAGATGTACCTGGGCAGCGTTTTATCATGCTGGACAGAGGGCCAGGCTCTGGTCTCCAGTGAGAGAAAGCCATTTCCAAGGCCTGAGAATTTCCCTTCCTACCACCCTGAATCCTATTGCTCTTTAGACCACTCTGAGCATAGCTCCCAAAGACACAGAGCCACGCCTTGCCCTCCCTCACAGGTAAGAGCCCTCCCTCACAGGTAAGAGCCCTCCCTCACCTGTGAGCGTGATGTTGACGCCTCCCAGCCCAATCTGCAGCCCAACGTTGGCGCTGATCCACTGGGAACTGAAGGCCTTGTAGGACGTGTTGGTGCTCACCTGGCCCACAGACCACTCAGAACTGAAATTCACGGCTGGGTTGGGGAGTTGGATACACAAGAACTCAGGGAGGCCTGGGCATTGCTGGGTTAGAGCCAGGGGGAAAGCACCAAGGGGGCCAACCATGTCTGTTTTGCTCATAATTGTGTATCCATTAACCAGCATAAGGCCTGGGTCATAGTAATTTTGCCAGCGACATGTATGAGATGAATAAATGGGGGTGGGGTGGGATTTCTCTGGTGGCACAGTGGTAAAGAAGCTGCCTGCCAATGCAGGAGATACAAGTTCAATCCCTGGTCCAGGAAGATCCCACATGCCTCAGAGCAACTAAGCCCATGCGCCACAACTATTGAGCCTATGCTACAGAGCCTGTGCTCCACAAGAAGCCGCTGCAATAAGAAGCCCATGCACTGCAACTAGAGAGGAGTCCCTGCTCGCCGCAACTAAAGAAAAAGTCTGTGCAGCAATGAAGACCCAGCACAGCCCAAAATAAAATTTTTAAAAAATGAATAAATGGGTCAGAATCCAATATCTCCCTCCCCTGGTTATACTCCTCTTACCCCTCCCCTCTCTTCCCCCATTTAGGGAGTGCTACTCAACCAGCTGGGGGAGGAAACACTAACATAATAAATGGTTCTGGGCAAACACAGGGAGCTTCAACACAGAGACTTTCTGTGTTTCCTATTGCCTAATCCCCAAAGCGAAGCCAGCCCTCCACCATTCTTTCCCTCCAGTCTCCAGAGACCCTCTCCCCACAGGTATTCATTTGACCTGCTTTCCACTGAATAAAAATGTTCAGAAGGTTGGAGAGACACATGGAGGAGTCTTGCACCTCTCAGGGAAAGGGTAGACATGAGGGAATAAGTCCAGGGTGAGGGAGATGTGGGAAGGGAGGTCTAGAAGTCCACCCTAAAGCAAAGGCTGCTGTGGGGACACCCCGATGGGAGACACATGATGGAGGAGCTGCTCAAGTCAGCTGCCCTTCACACTCACCGAGGATCACAGCTCCAATGAATAAGCTGGTCACTACCCGCAGCATCCAGAACAGCCTCTGTGTCACAGGGCGGGAGTGGTGGCTCACGATGCCTCACCCTCCTTCCAAATCCACCCCTTCTCTTTCCAGACTTGGGGAGGGTGCTTGCTCTAAAACTGAGGTCACTCAGTCAACTGAGATCAAAGTTCCTGGCCCAGAACAGATACTCAGTAATTATCTGTCAGGGAGTGGGGAGCTCTCTGCTGGAAGGGTGGCTGATGTTTTCTCAGGACTAGACTCTCTCTCCTGAATCTGACTGTAACCAGAGAGTCTGGACCCCTCCTTCCAAGGTCAAGGTCTCTCTGGGGCTGGGGTCTGCAGGGTTTGTTTTGTTTCTCACCATCTTGCCCCGAATGCCTGGCAGGATGATGATGAAGGTGGCCAGTGAAGTCAGAAAGATGGCGACGATGACGGCCAATGTGGTGTCTGCTGGGAAGGTCGGCTTGGGCCCAGCGTAGAAGGGGAATGTGTGTCCAAAAGCAGCCATTTTGGGTTGTTCAGGGGAGGCGGAGGCTCTGCAACAACAATAGGTGTTCACTGAGTGCCCTCTCTGTGCCAGGCACTGTTCCTGGTGCTGGAGATGCAGCAGAGAGTACACCAGACCCCTCTTCTCTGGAGCTCACCAGACCGGAGGGCCAGTCCAGGTCCGGGAATCAGCCCTCTGGTGATATAGCTGGATTACATACACTTAGCAGAGCTCTCTGGCCTTTGTTCCTTTGGGGACTGAGGAAGAAAGCCAACCTTTTTGTAATCTATACCATCTTTCAGCCTAATGCCTATTACCACCATTCCACTATCCCTCAGCCATCCTTAGCTGTGAGAGAATAAAGGTCTTGGCAATCAGTCTCTGTCACCCCATGCTTCCTTCGTAATCCCCAGGTCCCCTAAATCAGTCCCACCGCTACCCTCAAGGCTTCTCTGCTTCCTCTGGGACTGTCTTAAGAAATATAATTCTCTTTTATCTCCCTCAGGCCTCCAGCACAAGCAGACAGATCACAGAACATAAAAAGAGCTGTATTTACTGTCAAGCATAAGGCTGGAAGATGGTACAGATTACAAAAAGGTTGGCTTTTCTCCTCAGTCCCCAAAGGAACAAAGGCCAGAGAGCTCTGCTAAGTGTATGTAATCCAGCTACATCACCAGAGGGCTGATTCCCAGACCTGGACTGGCCCTCCGGTCTGACCAGCTCTCTGGAGCACCCTGGCTCCTGCACTGGTAACTGGAGAACAACTGAGCTGAACTAGCGCACTTCAGTGAGCACTGAAGGAGCCTACCCTTCACTAGGAACAGTGCTGGGACCAGACGTCCTTCCACCCACACATCATCAACAGCGGCTCTTCTCCTTGATTTAAATTCCCAGGCTTCCTTTCAGCTCAAGCCCTGGCTCAGCTCTGTTCTCTCTGTTCCCTGATCTCAAAGCTATTTGGCTCTAGTTTGTCCATTTGCAGACAAAATGCTGGGAAAATGGTACCTGAATCAACAATGTCTTGTGAAATCTAGATGGAATGGATGCTGTTATTTTATGTATCACAAAGAAAGAAAGAGAAAAAAATCACTGCCAATTAAGTCATGATAGCCAGGACATCCCTGGCCATCCAGTGGTTAAGACTCTGTGGTTGCATTGCTGGGGGCACAGGTTCAGTCGGTTGGGAAAGTAAGATCCTATATGCTGTGCAGTGCAGCAAAACAAACAAACAAATAAACTATAATAGCCATTGTTGGTAAGACATATCTCAATTTCAGACATGTCAAAATGTGAAAAAAAAATTTCTCTTATGATCATGGAACCCAGCTCTGCTCATTTTCCTGTCTACGATTTGTACTGGGGCCTTGGTACCCAGGAAGCTCCATAATTTATAGTTTGACCAGGCAGTGTCCTGTTAAGTGATACAATGGAAGGATAAGTTTAGGAGTTTAGAAGCTCTGTATTTTAATTCTGCCTTTGCCTCTTGCAAGTTACTTGACCTCAAAAGAGACTTGATGTAGTTTTTAAAATTGGGATGATGATAATGTTAACTTCATAGGGTCATTGTGAATATGAAACTAGATTGTGTCTATAAAGTGTTAAGAGTAGTACCTGGAACAGAATAATACTAATAAATAGAAGCTAGTAGATTGGGAAGGAGGGGGGCATTTCATTACTCCCCGTTTATCTCTTTCGACAATCCTTACAGGGAACCCTGGGCTGGAATCAGTTCTGGGTCTAGTTCCAGTTCTTTACTGACTGATTTTATAACTAGACAGACAAATGAAAACCTCCTTTGTTTCTTAGCTTCCTCATCTGCAATTGGATATGGTGATCTCCATGACCAATTCTAGTTCTAAATTTTGTGGCTCCCAGACTCTCCCTCTCCTTCTAGGCTGGCCACCTCCTGGTGCTATCTATGGGAGGAAGCATGGTATCAGGCAAAGAGACAATTTAAACATTCAGTCCTCTCTTTGGGGCAAGTCGAATAACCTCTGCCTCAGTTTTAACATGAAGTTTTGCTTTTTCTCTTAACTCTTCAACTCTCCCATCCCAGAGGAATGGAATCTTTTCTTCTTAGGCTCTGACCCTAATCCTGCCCACCTTCACCACCACCTATCTCATCAGTTATCCCCCTTTCTCTTGGTGATTTTGCAGCTCCTCTTTCTCTGCCAGCTCTTTCTCTCAAGAACATGCTTTAATTTCTCCCATTTTAAGAACACAAAGAGAAGGAGCTCTTTCCGTTGAACTTTTGGGTCCCTTCCAGCTTCTACCTTGTCCCATGTTCTCCCTTTCACAGCCAGGCTTTTAGGAAGAACAGTCTCTGTGTGTGTCCACTGCCTTATCTCCTCAGTCCAGTGAATCTGGCTTCTCTCTAACCCCAGCGTCTCCATTAGGTTGTGTGCATGTGTGCTCAGAGCTCAGGCACTCAGTCATGTCTGACTCTTTGTGACCCCATGGACTGTAGCCCACCAGGCTCCTCTGCCCATGGAATTTCCCAGGCAAGAATACTGAAGCAGGTTGTCATCCCCTTCTCCAGGGGATCTTTCCTACCCGGGGATTGAACCCAAGTCTTCTGTGTCTCCTGCACTGGCAGGTGTATTCTTTACCACTGAGCCACCTGGGAATCCTTCCCCATTAGGTCACCAAGTGCTAAATTTAAAGGGAAACCTTCACTATTCATCCTCCTTGCCCTCCCCATGGTAATTTCTCTTTCTTCTAACTTCCTCCCTGGGCCTCCATGACACCACGTCTCCTAGGTCTCCTGCCTCTGGCCATCCCTTTCGTGGCCCCTTTGCTAGTTCTTTCTCCCCTCTTAAACAGTCATGCTCCCCAGGATTCTGCCTTGGCTTTCTTCTTCTAGTAACTCTTCATGATTTTCTAGGCAAGTTCATCCCTTCATGGCTGATGCTTCTCAGATCTGTCTCCACACAGACTTCCTAATTGGGCTCGAAACACAAAAGGGCCAGCTATCCTGTGTACATTTTCACTTGGCTGTTCCATGGATGCCTCAGATTTAACAGGTCCCAAACTGAATTCAGTGTCTCCACTCTGTTTTTTATTCTGTTCTCTTTGTCTCTTCAGTGGCATCACCATCTCGTCAATCAAATAAGCCAGAGACCTGGACCATTTTACCTCTTAACTATTTCTTGAAACCATCCATGTATTTCCTTCCCTACTACTTCCTCTGTCCTAATTCCATCTCATCCTATCTGGCCTGGTGCCAGGACAATTTTTCTAACAAGCAAGTATAATCATTTTATTTCTTTGCTCTGTGTTAAATCTAATCTTCTCACCATCATACGCAAAGTCCTTTATGATCCAGTCCCACCTATACTTCCATCTCCATCTTTTATGCAGCCTAATCTCTAGCCATTGTAAACTACTGACATCTCTCTGAATCTGACATGCTCTTTCAAGCCTTCATGCCTTTGCATATACTATTTCCTTTGTCTGGAATGCTCTTGCTCTCTTGGCAAACTCTCCTTCACTTTTCAAGTCTCAGCTCGTGTTAACTCCTCTGTGAATTTTCCTGACGTCATCAGGCCAGTGTAGATGTTCCCACCCCTAATGTTCTGATGGCATTTCGAACATACCTCCACAATCACAGTAACTGCACTGCACTCTGAACATCAAGAACCCATTAGCTTCTAATCTCCTAAAGGGCAAGGGCTTTGTCTTTCCATCTTTGCATCAAGGGATAAACTTACTAATGCAGCATGTACTTGCTAATCAGTCTGTGGATGGAATTAATGAATGTATGAATGTATCCCTCTCCCTGCAGGTGGGATCTTCTGTTTCACACACAAGAGGGAGCTATGCTTCCTCACTGTCCTCTACTGTACTCAGTCAACAGTATCACCTACACTGAGGCTAAAGATTGGACAGAAATGGATTTGACCCATGCTATCAATTTTTAGTGCTTCACAAAATTTTTAGAAAGCCTCTTCCAATAGTTGGAGTCTCCAAAGCATGAATGTTCATGTTTAGTTGAATCTGAAACAAACATTTCAACTCCAGTTAAAGATAAGTAAGAGTTTGAGGATTAAATTATTTTGTAAAATATGTGATGGTGATACTTTATATTTTATAACAGATATTTATTGGTCTAAGACTTTTTTAACTTATTGACACCTAGACTGAAGCTGTTACAGTTTTGATGGAAGACTATACTTTTAAGGAAATGGTATAAAATGTAGACTATCTTGGTTAACAGATAGGAAGATAAACCAAGTTTGAATACATAGTAGTCAAATAAGAGTACCTGTGATATGTTGGAATTTCAAAACCAAATATTTGCAGTATAAAGAAATAATGATGATGCAATGTATTTTGATTAGGGTCATGTATTAGCATTATTCCTGCATTTATTTCAAAGTGAAGTGAAAGTGAAGTCGCTCAGTTGTGTCCGACTCTTTGCGACCCCATGGATTGTAGCCAGACAGGCTCCTCCATCCATGGGATTTTCCAGGCAAGAGTCCTGGAGTGGGTTGCCATTTCCTTCTCCAATTTATTTCAAAGGGAGGTTATAAAATATTTTATAAGAATGGCTCATCCCTATTAACATTGTGCTTCAAAGAAACGCTAACAAAAGGGTTTCTGGATCAAGTATAGAAGAACAACACTAATTTATTTCCAATTCTCCAAAATATTTATTAAAGATGACTAAAACAAAGACAGTTGGTGAATAAAACTTGCCTTGTTTAGTTCCTTCTAGTTCAATTTAGTGAATAGGTCTTCTTTAATCTACATCACCCAATTTAAAGTTAATTTTTGATAACCCTGATCCTAATTTGACTTTAATCATTAACTTAATAGGCCTCCTGCATGAAAAAAGTGGGACTGAAAATGAAAAGTCCTCACACCCAACAATCCTTTTTTCACGAAGTTTGTGGCTTCCCTTGGGGACATCTTCCTTCCTGGCTTGCCAAGGAGGATCTGACAGTAGAATTTTTTCTAGAAAAATCTCATGTCAATCTTTAATCCGCCACTTCTCCCTTAGCCGACTACCAGATTGTTATACTGATATAAATATATATTAATATAAATAAGCACAAGAAAGACACAGTCAGATATAGGCTTTCCAGGTGGCTCAGTGGTAAAGAATCTGCCTGCCAACTCAAGAGACACAGGAGACTCAGTTTCCATCTCTGGGTCGGGAAGTTCCCCTGGAGGAGAAAATGACAACCCACTCCAGTATTCTTGCCTGGAAAATTTCATGGACAGAGGAGCCTGGCGGGCTACAGTCCATTGGGTCATAAAGAGTCGGACACGACTGAGCAACTGAGCATGCATGCATGCATGGTCAGGTATACACACCTACAGGTTCATATAAATAGATATATAGACAAAACAAGGAAGGAGTTCTCAGTACATAAACATCTAGAGACAAAAATCCTGCATCAGAGGCCCCTGTGACAAAGCTGAGGTGTTTTCTCACTGGGTGGGCCAATTTCCACATTCTGGGGTCGTCCTTTTCTCCTTTGCCACCTGGCCTGAGAGGTAAGGGACACCTTTCCTCTTAAAATACTAAAGTATTTCTCATGCTCAGTTGAAATTCAGATACAGATTACCCATTCCTTACCTACCACAGGATGCAGTGGGGTTCCTTTTTGTGTGTATTAGGGGTGGCCAAGAAATAAAGCTGCAGTCTTCAAGGAAATACAGCTTAGTACAAGCTCCAGACTTCTGCATTCAACATTCTTCTGTACATTCTTAATATTCTGTGGCCTCTCAGGGATTTCTTCCTGAAGTCTTTGATTGCCTCCTGCTTCTTCGGGAACCGGTAAAGATGACCAATTCTCTACAAAGGGAGTGTGGGTGACTTGCCTGGAGTTGTCAAGAACTCTGACTAGTGATACCAGTTGCTAGAATGTGATGGTTTATTTCTCTGTTTGGGGTGGACCCCACTCAAAGTTCACAGCTCTGGCTGGCTAAAAGGACCCTGTCCAGAATTCCTGTCCCGGTCTCTTTTCTTCAAGAAGGTGTGTGGGCACGTGTGCGTGTGCTTTTGCACCAAAGAAGGCCGTTAAGTGGAGAAACAGAACAAGATCTGAAAAGTGGGTTGGGGCAGGAATCCTTAGCAAGGGCTGAGGTGGTTAAGGAGCCTAGGGGTGCTGAATCTTGCCAACCGAATTACCTAGACTCCAGTTAAGCCGAGGTAAGGATTCTACATCTGTATACCTCGTGGCCTTGGTAAGTTTCTTGTTGTTTTGTTTGTTCTTTGCCTCTTCTCAGTTTCTCACAATACTTTGAACTCCCACTCGATCTGAACCTGGGCGGATGTGGGAAGTGTGCCTCTAGGGGCCGGGGCGGGGACAGCACTTCAAGGCCCTCTTCGACACCCACCCGGACCGCACAGACCGCAGCAGTATACCCGCCACTTAAACCCGGAGTGCTGTTTCCTACCTTTGCCTCTTCCAAACAGTGCGTGCCTGGCAGCCGGCGCCGCTCGCCTCTTCGTGATGGAACCTCACACGAAGCGCTCCCAGGGATGGGATAAAGAAGAAACCAGATCCGGACGCCCTGTCACCAAAAGCTCACGCCCTTTCTCTTGGCGGGGCTCTCTTGCAACCCCTACTCTTCTCTTACTGCACTTAAGTACACTATGACCGGACAAACCAGGTCTGGGATGCTGTCCCGCCCTCCCGCCCCTGCCCCGCTCCAAGCAGCTCTCAACCTTCTCAGACCGCACCCAAGTCTCTGCGGCGCTGCGCCCGCCCCCACCCAGCCTGGGACAGAAAAGCGACGGGTGCGCGAGAACGGTCCACTCCGCAGCCAGCCCTCCGACTCCTCCTTCCCCTCGCCCCTGGCGCACAACCCCGGGCAGTTCTAGCACAAACCTAGCGATGCAATCCGGGGTCCAGAGGGGCGCGGACGGGGCTCGACGGCAGTGAGACCCCCGAGATCTCACGACGAACTCCGGGTCACCACGGACTCTTAAAAGGTCTTAGGACGGATGCCCTGCCCGAACGCCTAGCCTGGTTCTGCGGGCGTTGACCGGTCCTCTTGGTCTTAGAGCACATACCCGCCCGCGTGGAAAGGATTGGGCAGCGTCTCCCCTGTCCCTTTGCACCCTGTCCCCTCTTCGACCCTCTCCCATCCCCAGCAGACCTTTTAGAAGCCGACTCGCTCTTTTCTCCGCTCACGTGGCTTCGCCACTGACCGGACATCTACCCCATCTGAGCTGGGCGAGCCCGTGGAGTCTCACCTTGCGCGCCCGGGTCTCCTCGGAGCACCTCGGCGGGTCCTGGCACTCCACCCCGCCCCGCCCCGCCTTAGAAGTGGGACGCGCAGTCCCCTCTTCACCCTCCAGCCTGCTCGTCCCCGCGCAGAGAGGGAGAAGGCGCCGGACTCAGCGGGCGTCGCCGGCCCAGCAGCGAGCCCGGCGGGAGCCAAGCAGCAGTCAGCGCTCGAGAGACGCCGCGGCCGCAGGTCAGACCCAGGAGGGCTCGCGCGTGCACGGGCGCTCAGGGGAAGGTGACTGCGGTGACGCCGCCACGCTTTTCTGAGGGAAGGGGAATTCCAGCTTTGGGGCCGCTGCGCCTCCATTCTTAACCCGAGGCTAAAATTAGCCTGTGAAGACCTATCCTCCACCGCTTGGGAAGACCGGGTTTTTCCGGGAAATGGGAATGTTGGGTGGCCTAGTTCGCTTGGACGTAGGGGCTGTCTTTGGAGCGCCTCTTGGTGCCCCTGCATCGTGTCAGGGAGGGAACTTTGGGCTTTTAGAGTCCGGGCTTTCCCCTTTGGCCCACCCTTGGGACCAAGATGGAATACCTAGGGCCTTGACTCATCTTTCCCCTACCCCAGGGAACTCACCACTCCGGTACTTTGGGTCTGAAAAGCAGCCATGTGGGGAAAGAACTAGGCACCTGTGTTCTTTCCAGGTTCTACCACTGCCTGGGGCTTCACTGCCCTGTCATGAGGCTCTGCTTTCCTTTCAAGGTTGTTGGGAAGTAAGTGGTTGCGGCTACCCACCCAGGAGTGGGTATGAAGCATGTCCACTTTGCCCTTCAGGTGTTTCCCTAGCTGGCCTGAAAGCTCACTGCATGCTTTTTTTTTTACTGGTTGAGTGGTACACTGGTGACTGAGGGAAAGGGACAAGACATCCTAGATCGGGGAAGGGGCAATGTGGCCACTTCAGCGGGTCCAGCCTTTTAGCTTTAACTATTCAAAGCCCTTCACTGGGGGTGGAGAGAGTGGCATGCTGAGCTTTTGAATTATGACTGGGCCTAGGGTTTTTTTTGTTTGTTTGTTTAATCTCCAGATTGCTTTTAGGAGGTCTTCACTGGCCTTGCACTTCTCAAGAGACTCAGCAGCCTGAGTCCCCCTGCTGCCTCAGTTTCCCCATCATTCCCGGGTGATGTGCTGGCCTGAGAGAGAGAGAGAGCAGCAAACACATGAGCACCTGGGGCTACATCCCTTCTTAGTCTGCCAAGAGAAGCCAAGCTCCAGCCTACCTTCTCTATATCATATTTACATAACACTTGTCAATTTTCTTGCCTTGAATTCAACCTCATTCTCACATTTGATTTTGGTGACCAGGCTAGGAGGTAGACAGTGTAGGCGTGTATATTCTCATAGCCAGAAGAGGAAACCAAGGTCCAGAGCAGATAAGTGACCTGTCTAAGATCACACTACTGGACTGGCTGCTGCACAGCATCCTGGCCTCAACCCAGTGTTCTGGCCAACAAGCAAGATTGTGTCCAGGGAACACATACTGTAGGAAGAGGAGTCAAAACAAGGTTTCCCAGGACTTCCCAGGTGGTCCAGTGGTTAAGACTCTGCACTTTCACTGCAAGGGGCATCAGTTCGATCCCTGGTCAGAAGCTAGAATTCCGAGTGCTGTGTGGCATGGACAAAAAAAAAAAAAGCAAGGTTTCCAATTAATTTTACTTTAAAGTCCTGGAAGGCAGAGGTTTCTGTCTGCTATATCACTTAATCTCCAGTGCCTAGGTCAGTGCCTACCATGTAGTGGGTGCTTATCACATGTTCATTGAATGAATGAAAGATTCTTGGGAGAGAGTGAGTCTCCTGCCATTTGCTATATACCGTGGCCTTGGCCCACTCCCATGCCTTGATTTCAAAGGGCTTCCAGAGACCCCGACTCTCCTGAACTGCTAGAGCTCATTTTCTCCATCCTTTGTCTTTTTTCTAGGGTCTCTGTTTTAGGGTGCTCTAACACCTGAGCCCTATTAACATTTTCATCATGAGCTTCCACTTTGCTCTGGTATGGACACTCCTGGTTGGACCATGGATACCCATGGGTGAGTACAGACTAGAGAAGCAAGGCTAGGAGCAGAGGAACCCAGGGTTCTCCAGGATCCTCCAAGGACAGAAGCTGTGTCATTTTCAAGCTGTGTCACTTTGTATCCCTAGTCCCTAGCTAACACAGCACCCTGCACATGGTGAGTGCTCATTTCAAGCCTCTTGATTAGATGAATGGTAATGGAATGAAAAATTTCCCCAAACACACAAAACTAGAGAGCCTTCAATTGTGTCAGTACTTCCTATTGTATTCCTTACAGTCTGGGGGCCCTTTCTCTCTCCTCTATCTTCTCTTGTTCTTCATAAAGTCACCTCATAGAGGAAATGACTGATTAGATGCACAAAACAAAAAAGAATCTTGGATTCAGATTGGACCCAAAGCTGAAGCGAAGTCACCAGTGTCTTAAAACAATATGATAAAAAAAAAAAAACCCATTAAGATCTGGGAGTTCCTTGGTGGCCTAGTGGTCAGGATTCCTGGCTTTCACTGCCATGGCCTGGGTTCAGTCCCTGGTCAGGAAATTGAGATCCTGCAAGTTTTGGTGTGCAGCAAAAAAAAAAAAAAAAAAAAAAAACCCAGAAAGAAACACCAGCCCAATAAGTTCCATGAGAGTTTCATCTTGTTACTTCAGCTTTGGACAGCCTCTTACTAAAATCTGAGGCCATTCTCTGTAGTCTATGTCTCTGCAGAGAAAAGTGGCATTAAGGTGCCACAAATTAGGTGTAAAAGAGCAAGTCCCTGATCATCAGGGGTAGGAGATGCAAGAAGAGAAAGTCTGTGGAATGATGGGTCTTGGCTGGAGGCCATAGGATGGTGAGACAGCCCCTGCAGCTTCTCCCTTGCCAAAGCTGCTCACAGTCCCATTCCTCCCAGTCCTCTCCTTCCCTGGGCCTTGCATTTTCCATTTTTTCCCCCAGCTCTTGCCTCTTATTCCCAGAGGCATTCTCCCCCACGCCCTACCCAAGAGGTGGCCTCCTTGTTCTGCCATTGGCTCATCATATTTTAGAAATCACATGTGTGTGGCCGCCCTAATTCCTGCCCCAAGTCCTGGATCCTTAGTTGAATTCTTTGCTCAAACATCACAGCCTGAGTCATCTTCCATCTCAGATCCCCTGCTGAGTTTATGTGTCTGCAGTCATGGGGCAGGAAGGTAGCTCTGAGATCCTGTCCTTGGTCTGAGTGGAACGACAATTTCTCTAGATGATGAGAGTCCTTTTCTTTACTCTGTTCTCTGAGGTGAGCAGAGAGGGAGCCTAAGCCCTGTAACTTCCTAGTCTAAGGAAAGGAATCTGGCTGGTCGTCTGATTTACTGACCAGAAGCATCCTTGCTCCACATCGACACTCTTCCTTCTGCCCCCATTGCCTGAGTTCTTCCCTCAACAGCTGAGTGCTTCCTCCTAGATCCTAGTTTTTGGAGAATAAAATAGAATCACTAGGAGGAATTATGTGGGGAACATAATGCCCCAGAAGAGGAGGCAACAAGGTTATCCACACGACCAGTCAGTCCCTGATCCCACCCAAGAAACTGGAGAAAAGACCTGAGTAGCAACAGGCCCCAAAGCCACAGCCCCATGGCTCACACCCTTGCTCTGAGCTCTGCTCAACGGGACAGGGCCAAGCCCCTCTCCATTCTGCCCCTGTCCACAGGTGAGTCACAGAATGACGTTCTTCCCTGGGTGGAAGAGTGGCTGACTCTTGCACTGTGTGATGCTTTAGGGCTGGGAAGAGTTTCTGTCCCCAGGGAGCTGAGGTGTGAGGGCAGTAGAAGATTCCTGCCTCCCTTGCCCCATCGCCACTGCTCTCCTCCACCCTCCTCTTCCTCTCTGAGGCCATTTATCAGTAGACACCAGTTACACAACTTTAGTGCTCCCTGCCATATTTTCCCACTGAGCAGCTTAAAGATTGGGCTTGAATTTGGACATCACTTTGCTCTGGGTGATTTCCCTCTGTACCCTTCCTCCTGCACTGTGCTGGGTGTCCACTTTCTGCTGCTCCAAGTGCCAGGATCCTTGGACCCGTACCCAGCCTGTCCTCTCCTGCACTGACTTGCTCAGCTGCCCCTTCCCTCTGTTCTCACACAGGATCTCAGAACTCCATTTCATGGGAGGTGCAGCGATTTGATGGGTGGTACAACAACCTCATGGAGCACAGATGGGGCAGCAAAGGTAGGTGAGAGCCAAGTGGAGACCAGAGCTGCAGGGTCAGGATAGTAGTCACCACTAAAGGGCAAGGGCTGGCTGGTACCTGGAAAAGCTTCATTCCTAAAGTTTTAGAATCTGTGGTTTGGAGAGGAGCCTGGGAGAGGGGCCCGGGAGCCCCCTGAGAATTCATCCTTGTGCTTCCCTCTCCTCCACTAGGCTCTCGGCTACAGCGTCTGGTCCCAGCTAGCTATGCAGATGGTGTGTACCAGCCCCTGGGAGAGCCTCACCTGCCTAACCCCCGGGCCCTGAGCAACACTGCCATGAGGGGCCCCGCAGGGCTGGCCTCACTGCAAAACCGCACAGTGCTGGGGGTCTTCTTCGGTGAGGGCCTCAACCTCTGGGGAAGGGAGGTCTGCGGGGTCAGCTGGACACCTCTGTGTCATCAGGGAGTGACAGAGAAAAGTGACGGAGGGTCTGAGAGAGCGGTGTGAGAGATGGAAGAGGAGTCAGTGGGGTGGGGGGGTAGGCGTGGGAGCAGGGGGAGAAGAGAGGCATAAATCTGCACCACTTAAGCTATTGATAGGAGTGGGAAGAGAGGACCATGGGCATAATCCTGAAGGGCTCATGATGGGACTCTGTTTCACTCTGCCCCTGTGGCTCCTAGGACAGCTTCAGGGCAGGCTGCTGATTCTGGTACAAAGGCTGAGGATGGGGGTGCTAGGTGGGCCTGACCCCACTGACTAGGGGTTGTTGGCTCTGAGCAGGAATGCTCAGCTCCTGTTGGCCATCCCTGGTGCCCATATTTGCTTTCCAGTGTGCAGCATCCCACTGAGGCTGGCAGGCCCTCTGGGCAGGCTGCTCCCAGCTGCATGTCACAGCCAGTGCTGCCAACCCTGCTGCCTAGGCACAGTCACGGGCACCTCCCAGTTACCAAGGAGAAGCCCAAACTTGACAATGAAAACAGTTTGGACAAAGGGTTTGTAAGGGGTGGGGAGGTCAAGGCTTAGACTTGCCCGTAATGGCTTCTGAGTGTTTTAAAGCTTGAAAGGAAGGAGCTGGGGGTCTACATACAAGGCCCGAGGGGCCCTCTGCTGGCCCTACCAAGCCCTCCCCAATTGCTGGCAGGCTACCACGTGCTGTCGGACCTCGTCAGTGTGGAAAAGTCTGGCTGCCCAGCCGAGTTCCTCAACATCCACATCCCGCCCGGAGACCCCGTGTTCGATCGCGACCAGAGCGGGGATGTGGTCTTGCCTTTCCAGAGGAGTCGCTGGGACCCCGAGACCGGACAGAGCCCAAGCAACCCCCGGGACCTGGTGAGAGCGGCAGGCGGGGGTGGGGAGCTGGCGGGACCCGAGGCAACCGCGGAGAGGACCCCATCCCGCCGCACCCACGACACCCGCGGGCCCTCACCCCTCCCGGACCTGCTTGGCCTCCCGACCCCCGGCTCAGCCTCCCGCCGTCCCCGCAGACCAACGAGGTGACCGGCTGGCTGGACGGCAGCGCCATCTACGGCTCCTCGCACTCCTGGAGCGACGAGCTGCGGAGCTTCTCCGGCGGGGAACTGGCGTCGGGGCCCGACCCCGCCTTCCCGCGGGCCGCGCAGGCCCCGCTGCTCATGTGGACGCCGCCAGATCCCACCACTGGCCGCCGCGGACCGCGGGGGCTCTACGGTGAGGCGGCGGGGACCGGGCGGGGCGCGGTCGAGGGACGGCGAGGGGCGCCCCGCGGTCCAGCCCGCGCTCATCTCCTCCCTGCGTTCCCGCGGCGCGTGCAGCCTTCGGGGCCGAGCGAGGGAACCGCGAGCCCTTCCTGCAGGCGCTGGGTTTGCTCTGGTTCCGCTATCACAACCTGTGGGCGCAGAAACTGGCCAGCCGGAACCCGCTCTGGGGGGACGAGGAGCTGTTCCAGCACGCGCGCAAGAGGGTCATCGCCACCTACCAGGTGGGTCCCCCACGGCCTGGTCCCCGGGAGACTCCAGAGCCCTCGGTCCTGGACGACCCCGCCAGAAACCACCCCCCCCCCCTCCCCAGAGAGCTGCCATCTAGGAAAAGCCCCTGAGGGTGATAAGCAGGCAAAGCGCTACTCACGCAGGAGGTTTTCTGATGATTATTTCGCAGCCGGCTCCCCACCCAGCTGCCCTGGTTGCCTGTAGGGAACAGGAACCTCCGCACCTCTCCTGTCTGAGAGTCTCTCCCGTGACTGCCCCTGCCTGGTCCTCATCTCCCTCCTAAGCCTTCCTTGAACTCAGATCCCTCGTGGCCTGGCTGCTCCAGCGCTGGCCTCCCCTTTCCCCTCTCTTGACCCTCAGAACATCGCCATGTATGAGTGGCTGCCCAGCTTCCTGCGAAAAATGCCCCCTGAATATGCAGGTGAGGGGATGGGGAGGAAGGAAGGGAGAGCTTGCTGGAACTTTTTTTGGTGGAGGCGGGAGGAAGTTGGGTGATTTAAGGGCTAAATCTTACCAATGCAATCTCCTTTTCGCTCCGGCCAGGATACCGCCCTTTCCTGGACCCCAGCATCTCTCCGGAGTTCCTGGCTGCCTCTGAGCAGTTCTTCTCCACCATGGTGCCCCCTGGCGTCTACATGAGGTGAGAGAGGGGCTCAGGTGTTTTGTGTGTGGAGGACTGGGGGTACATATTGAGAAAAATCTGCTCTCAGGACAGGCTTATCAATCTGAAGTATGCCCATTCCCCAAAGAACAGTGACTAGGGAAGGAAAGAAGGACAACGATTGTTTTAAAAAATACATGTGCGTGTGTGTGTGTTTAATATTCATTTATTTATTTGGCCGAGCCAGGTCTTAGTTGCGGCAGGTGGGATCTTCAGTCGTCATTGCAGCATACAGGATATTTTAGTTGCAGCACGTAGGATCTAGTTCCCAGACCAGAGCTCAAACCCGAGCCCCCTGCATTATGAGCAGAGTCTTAGCCACTGGACCACCAGGGAAGTCCCCTTCAGCGGTTTTTAAGCACCTTAATGTCCACTTTTTTGCAACGGTGTAGATATTAATCACCCCAGTTAAAGACCAGTTAATTGAGGTTCAGAGGGTGAATCACAAAGCCCCCAGGTCTGCACCTCAGGTGTTGACACTACACTGGGGGCATTTTTAGCTATAAGAACAGAACATGGGGCTTATAAGCCTTTGGAGGGCGTTACAATAAAAATGTGTGAGAGCTGAAGAGAAAAGTGTTGGCTCCAAAATAACGAGAGGGAAACTTCAAAAACATACATATTAAGTTAAAAGTATATAAAACAAAGCATGGTAGTCTATTTTTTTTTCCAGCTGCATTATAATTGAAAACAATTCATGGATTAGATTTTTTTTACTCTAAAACTATTTCTGGATATGGCTGATGATGGCTAAGAAATTGTAGTACTTGAGTTATCCATAGACAAGTAATTTCAAGAAAATGATTAATAATCCTTTTTATATGTTTTAATTTACATACATAAATATACATATATGTATAAAGAATGTTGCCCACCATCCAGTTCCACAAGGAACCACTTGTGGAATTGACCACTGCAGCTATCTTCCAACAGTATATCCTGAAAAAGAATTTGGGACAAAAAAAAGGATAAGGCACTCTGTGCCTTGGAAAAACAGACTCATTAGATAGATAGAGATATCTCAGAAAAAAAGTTTTGAATGAACCCATATTATTTTATCTCCCCATACATAGAAAAACACAAAAACCATTAACCAAGATAACTGATTCTCATGACTAGCAGTAACCTTCTACAGAGATGAGTGTTTGCACCCATTCTCTAGCCAAAATCATATATATACACTAGCTTCTCTCCCAACCTTTTTGGAGCAGTCCTCTCAGAGCTACTCAGAGACTGTTTCCTGGACTATAGTCCTCAGTAAGTTCCCTGAATAAAGCTGGAACTCACAACTCTTATGTTGTGCATTTTTTTCTGTTGACAGTTTATCTATAACTGTATCTATATCCATATCCATATCTTTATCTGTCAAGAAAGAGTGAGAGAAAATGAAACATGGCAAAATATGGGATACAGTTTTAGAAATTTGGTCTAATGTGGAGAGAGGGACCTTCCAAAAATCAGATTGTTCAGGACCTGACCACACACCACCTTAGGGAAGCAATGACCTGGGTCCTTGGCTCTAGTTTTGGAGACCAGAGCTGATGCGTGCCTGATATTAGGACTTCATAGCCTCAGTCACCACTAACCTGCTCCTTTCATTTCAGAAATGCCAGCTGCCACTTCCAGGGGGTCGTCAATAGGAACTCAAGTGTCCCCAGAGCTCTCCGGGTCTGCAACAGCTACTGGAGCCGAGAGGTCAGGATTGAGGGTGTTTGTGTGTGTGTGTTTCTGAGGGTGTGTGGTAAAGGTGGGCAGTGGACTGAGGCAGCCAACTGGAATGGGCCAGGGTGGAGGAGGCAGCCCAGGGCACCTCAGCCTTCTCCCCTACCAATGTCTGAGATGGCCAGGTAGCTGTGCACGTCAAACGTCAGTCCTCCTCCCCTACCTCAGGGCAGTGTGAGGGGCTGTGCAGATGTGGCTTTATATGTGTCACTTCTTCCTAGGTTTTTCTTCCCCCCTGTAGGCACTGGAGTACTCCAGCCATCCCTTCCCCCAAGGAAACTTCCCAGTTAGACACACCTGGGCAGCGTGTGTGAGGAGGGCAAGGTGGAGGGAGGAATTCTGAGAGATTAACAGGAATCATCTGTCCAGGCCACTAGGGGTGAGGAGCATTAACCATTCGTTTAAAGCAACATCAGATACTCCATGTAGTATGTTCATAGAGGGCAGGTAAGAGGAAAGAGGGAAGAGGAAAGCAGAGTCATAGATCTGGGCTGAAAGAGACGTCAGTGTCCTGCTAATACCTTTGTATTATTTTACTTATTTTATTTTATTAATAAGGCCCTTTTCTTAAGGGCAGGACGCTGAGTTCAGAGAGGTCCTGTCACACAACTGGTTGCTAACAGAGCAAGGGCCAAGACCTAGACCTAGTGCCTTTGGCAACCATACCATCAAGTTTCCTAAGACAGAAGTAAAGTTTTAGGTCCCTTGTGCTTGTGGAGACCTGTGTCCTAGCAGCATGTGCTCTGGATGGATGGGGACATTGTTCATCCTGAGTAGGGGATCAAGCTGTAGAGGAGGAATGACCCTCCAGTTTGGGAGCAAACAGCAGGACTGGGTGGGCCCAGGACCCAAAGTGTGGGGTTGAGGGAGCCTGACTGCCCAACATCTGGCTCCTTTAGCCACACCTCTCCCCTCTCCCCACCCCTAAAGCACCCCAACCTACAGAGAGCTGAAGATGTGGATGCGCTACTGCTGGGCATGGCCTCCCAGATCGCTGAGCGAGAGGACCATGTGGTGGTGGAGGACTTGCGAGGTGAGGCTGAGGCTGTCCCTGCAGGCGATGCAGCCCTGGCCCCTGGGAAGAAGTTCAGTGGGAGCTCCAGAACCTGGCAGGGAGGCATGCCGGGTCGGGGGGACGGGGTGTGGGATACCTGCACTCTCTCATTGCTGACGGAGCTTCTGACCTGCAGACCACAGCTCCCTCTGTGTGGGGATGGCTGGGGTCCCAGGGCTGGTGGGAACCTGGACATGAGGCCCAGGAGCTCCCTCAGACTTTTCGGTATCTCATCCCCAGATTTCTGGCCTGGGCCCCTGAAGTTTTCCCGCACAGACCACCTGGCCAGTTGCCTGCTCCGGGGCCGAGATCTGGGCCTGCCCTCTTACACCAAGGCCAGGGCAACCTTGGGCCTGCCTCCAGTTACCAGATGGCAGGACATCAACCCAGCCCTCTCTGGGAGGGATGGCACTGTGAGGAGGGGTTGGGCCCCTGGTGGTGGGGCTGGGGGGGAGGTCCAGGGCACACTGAGTTGAGACACAGAAGACAGACAGCAAGACACAGGCACCAGAGACAAGCCCCTGGTGAGAGGGGCAGAGCTCACCCAGGTCGCTTTTCCCAGGATCACACACCAGGATGGAAGTTACCAGACCAGCAGGATCAGGTTTAGACTCTGTGATTGTGCAAATCCAGCAAATGTTTAGAGAGCATCTGTTGCACTTGATAGGGTTCATCTCATTTACTCTTGCCAACAACTCCCTGAATGAGCTTGCTGCTGCTGCTGCTGCTGCTAAGTCGCTTCAGTCATGTCTAACTCTGTGCGACCCCATAGATGGCAGCCCACCAGGCTCTCCCATCCCTGGGATTGTCAAAGCAAGAACACTGGAGTGGGTTGCCATTTCCTTCTCCAATGCATGAAAGTGAAAAGTGAAAGTGAAGTTGCTCAGTCGTGTCCAACTCTTAGTGACCCCATAGACTGCAGCCTACCAGGCTCCTCCGTCCATGGGATTTTCCAGGAAGAGTACTGGAGTGGGGTGCCATTGCTTAGCAGGTCCTTAATTCAGAAACAAACTGTACTTTCATATGCCAATATTCAAGCTGCTTTTGGAGAGTCAGCTATCACACTCTGAGCTATCACCTGGGCAAACAGCGTGGCCTGCCAGCCAGCAGACCAGTTCTGGCTGTCTTACCTTTTGGGCACAGCATTGCTTCTACACTTGTGTTCAGTCACTTCAGTCGTGTCTGACTCTTTGCAACCCCATGGACCGTAGCCAGTCAGGCTCCTCTGTCCATGAGGTTTTTCCAACAAGAATACTGGAGTGGGTTTCCATATTTCTTCCAGGGGATCTTCCTGACCCAGAGATTGAATCCTCATCTCCTGCCTCTCCTGCATTGAAGTGGATTCTTTACCTCTGAGCCACTGGGGAAGCTAGCAGTAAATAATTATTTTATTGCTTTTGCCCTCACTATTTTATAAAATTATTGGAAAGTGGAGAATTGAAAGGCTATAAAGAAGTGATATGTCCATGAGGCTTGAAACCTTTATAAAATCAACATGTAGATAGGAATCACCAGCTATGCCAAAGGCAGCAAATCCTTAACTTCAGTTGGGCCTCATTGGAATTAAGCTGGTCCAGTGCTCAGATGGTAAAGAATCTGTTTGCAATGCAGGACACCTGGGTTCAATCCCAGGGTTGGGAAGACCCCCCTGGAAGAGAGCGTGGCAACCCACTTTAGTATTCTTGCCTGGAGAATCCCATGGACAGAGAAGCCTGGCGGGTCACAGTCCACGGGGTCTCAAAGGGTTAGACCCGACTGAGAGACTAAGCACAGCACAGCACACAGTGCTTATTTACATTGTGGAGAAAAGAACTACAGTAAAAGTCAGGGGGACGACATTGTTCGTATACTGTCTCTAAAAGGCAATGGATATGAAGGGATTCGATTTTCCAAACTTTTTTTTAACCTGTAAAGATTAGAAGCTTTTTCTGACTCATCATTCAACCATTCAACTTTCGTGCTGATTTTGACCCTTCAACTGTCATACCTTTTCAAGAACAAGTGACCTAGGGGACTGCCTGCCTGTTTTAACTTGATAAAATAAGCAGCTGAGTCTGTGAGAGAATTCTCATAAATGAGTCAACTTATAGAAAGCATTCAGAGCAGTGCCCAGGGCATAATGAGTGATTTATTGTCACTGTCACTTTTTTATGATGATCCCTGGGGCTGATCTCTGGGAGCCAGCTCTTGGCTGGAGGGCAGGTACTCGATCTTTGTACCTCTCCCTTCTTGGCTCCAGGTGCTGGAGGCCACGGCGGCCCTGTACAACCAGGACCTGTCCCGGCTGGAGCTACTCCCTGGGGGGCTCCTGGAGAGCCACGGGGACCCTGGACCCCTCTTCAGCACCATCGTCCTTGATCAGTTTGTGCGACTGCGAGATGGCGACCGCTACTGGTTTGAGAACAGCAAGAATGGGTAAGGCCTGCCTGGATCCTGCCTCAGACTCTACCTCAGCCTGGGTCCCAAACCCTCTGCCCATGAATGGCCCTCATGGGCCCTTGACTCCCAGCTGACCCACCACTCCCACCACAACATTCTGTTGTCTTTTCCTTCATCTGGGTTCCTGGGCCTAGGGGCCTGCCTCTCTCACCCATCTCAACAGCTCCCCACCTCTCCCACTCCCAGGCTGTTCTCTGAAAGAGAGATTGCAGAGATCAGAAACACTTCCCTACGGGATGTCCTAGTAGCTGTCACCAAGGTGGACCCTGGTGCCCTGCAGCCCAGTGTCTTCTTCTGGCATGATGGTGAGTGGCCCGGGGTGCTTGGTGGGGTTTGGGATCTGGTGCCTCAGCCCTCCCGAGCTGGGGACTTGGTTCAGGGTGGCTGGGTAGTAGACTTCATGTGGGGAGTGACCCTGATTCTGCCCCCAAAGACTTGGATTCTGGGGCCCCAGGTAGCCACACACAGCCATGTAGGGTCCCTTCTGCAAAACCCCAGCAGGTACCCAAGTGAGGATAGTACTGAGATGCAGAGAGACCTGGTGAGGAGGCTCACATTTGGCCAGGATGGTTATAGCATAGTGGGGGCCAAGCTATCCTTTGTTGTTGTTGTTGTTGCATTGCTAAGTTGTGTCCAACTCTTTGCAACCCCATGGAGACTGCAACATACCAGGCTCCTCTGTCCTTCATTACCGGCTGGAGTTCGCTCAGATTCATGTCCATTGAGTCAGTGATGCCATCCAAGCATCTCATCCTCTGCCACCCCTTTCTCTTTTTGCCTTCAATCTTTCCCAGCATCAGGGTCTTTTCCAATGAGTTGGCTCTTTGCATCAGGTGGCCAAGGATATCCTAATCCCACTGCAGTGATGAGGGCAGGGCTCTATGTGTGCGTGGGTGTGTATTATGTGCATGTTGGGGAGAGACAGGTTGAGGTTCATTTTTTTATCCCACATGTTACCCAAGTAGGCAGATGCCACATTCTTGGTACAATGACAGGGGTAAGAAGCCCCCTCTCCTCTGCTCCCCAAAACTCTTTCTGCCACCCTAACCTCCTCAGTGATCCTGTCCTGAGCTTGTGACCCAGCACCCCCAGGCCTGTACATTCTTCTCTCTCCCCAGGAGACCCCTGCCCACAGCCAGGACAGCTCAGCACCGAAGGCCTGCCAGCCTGTGCTCCCCCCATCATGCGGGACTATTTTGAAGGCAGTGGATTTGGCTTCGGGGTCACCATCGGGACTCTGTGCTGCTTCCCCTTGGGTAAAAGTGATGGGCAGGGTGGGGCTGGGTGAGAGGTGTCAGCTGGGGGTGGGGTCAGCTGCATCTATGACAACCAACCAATGCAGAGTACTGTTCCTCCGAGGAGATGAAAACATCAGAGCAGGCGGGACGTGAGAAGTATTAAAGCTACACATAAGTCAGCTCCAGGGGGAATTGTCTTCCTGTTCTTCTGGGGTCCGTTGCAGGGCCCAGATTGGTTCAGGAGCCATGGGCAACCCACAATCCACAGCAATTTGCAGGAGCCTGGGCATGGGAAACTGTCAGAAGCAAATACCTGCCTGAGGAGCAGGTCTGGGATGTAGCTGCTGGGGCAACGGCTTGGGACTTATCTTTGACTAAGTGTGTGGATCGATCAGCAGCCTGGTAGAGTGGGTCCAGTCTCTGGCACAAAGACCAATTTCTAGCTGGGAAGGGACCCAAGTGGTAGAAGCAGGCAAGGTTAGGCAGGCACCTTAGATGCTCCACAAAGCTTCCTGTGGGATGCAGAGCACCTCCCTCCCAGGGTACTTCATAATTTGAGACAACTGAATAGGAGGTGAGGACAGCAGGGGTTCTTCCCAAGGAAAGAAACCTGGGAAAGAAGCCACTGATCTCCCCAGACCTCTACCTTCCTCTGAGCATCCTACTGCCTCTGCCTCTCAGTGAGCCTGCTCAGTGCCTGGATCGTTGCCCAGCTCCGGAGGAGAAATTTAAAGAGACTCCAGGGCCAAAACCGCCAGAGCATCATGTGCGAGAAGCTCGTGGGGGGCATAAAAGGTAGGCCTGGGGCTGGCCAGGGTCGGGGAGGGGAGATCACAACTCCAGGCTACAGCCACTGCATCCCTCAACAGCCTCTGCATCCCTCAACAGCCTAGGGCAAAGGCTTTCCTTTTCTAGGCCTCTGGACAGGCCAGGTCAGGCAGGAAGAGTCACTGGGGCATCAGGAGGAGTCGAATCAGAAGTTCTCCATCCTCCTTAGCTCCTCTCACTGGTCCTCCCCAAAAACAGAATGTGATAGACTCACAAGGAGGAATCACGGGACCCTGCCTACATTTCACAGGCTCATTGTGACGCACAAATTCCCAAGAACTGCTGCTTTGCAGTGTCTCACACTGGAATTTCAGGCAACAGGAAGTCATTAAAGGTCTAGAGTCACATTCACTGAGGATTGGAATCTTGGTTCCACCCCTATGGGCTATTGGACTTCAGGCAAATATTAATCTGTCTAAACCTATTTTTTTCTCATCTGTAACATGATAATAACAATAGCACTAACCTCATGGATTTGTGAAGATTAAATAAAGTAGTTCACACAAAGCACTCAGTACAGTGTTGGACACATAGTCAATACTTGGGACATGGTAGTTATGCTGCTCATGGACTAGAGGCGCGACTGTCTGCCGGGGATGACTGCCAGTACCCAGGACAGGACATGGAGCTCAGAGGCCTTGATCTAACTCCAGCCCCGAGCCAGCCTCTTCCTCCAGGAGGCGGCAGAGGGGTAGGGCGTGAGGAGGAAGCCCCCAGTTGACCCAGCCTCATCTCTCTCCAGCAATAGAATGGCAGGGCCACAAGGAGCCCTGCCGGCCTGTGCTGGTGCACCTGCAGCCCGGGCAGATCCACGTGGTGGACGGCAGGCTCTCTGTGCTCCGCACTGTCCAGCTGCGACCCCCACAGCAGGTCAACCTCATCCTGTCCAGCAACCACGGACGCCGTGCCCTGCTGCTCAAGATCCCCAAGGAGTATGACCTGGTATGGCCCAGCCGGCCCCTGGCTCTTTGTCTGCAGCCACAGCCATGGGGGCAGCCGGGTGGAGGGGAGGGGCCCCGGGCCAGGCAGGGTTTCTGGCTCCTAGTCCCTGGGTGGAGCGCTGGATAGTGAGATAAACTGGAATGTGTCTGTGCTGCTGAGTCTGCTGGATACCACAGTCTCAACTGTCCCTTTTGCGCCTGCAGACTCAGTCTGCCCCCTTCCTTTCTACGAATGCCGTGGCAGGCCCTAGTTGAGTGTCCTTAGAAGAAGCTGGGCCCTCTTTCCTGTCCCTGGCTGCAGGATCTGGTGAATTAGAGATTTGGAGGGGAGCTCAGTCAGATGCTGGTCTTTGACTCTGACTCTGTGGAGCTCCAGGGCCTCTCCATCCTCTGCCCTTCCCGCCTTCCCCTCCCTTCTCCAGTATGGATTAGAGAGGAAGAATAGCTTTGCACACGTGCCTTTGCCTGCTACCTCTGCACCTACAAGCAAGCCACCTAACTCCATGGAGCCCAGGAGTAACAATATCTCTTTGGCCAGGGTGCTTTTTCCAGTGCCCCCTGCCCGCCCCCCCCCCCCCCCCCAAAAAAAAAACAAGATTCACGTAAACCTTCTGGCCTTACAAGGCCTTGACACGTGGTTGTTCTTCCGGTGGCTCCTCCATAGGTGCTGCTATTTGACTTGGAGGAAGAACGGCAGGTGATGGTGGAGAGCCTGCGGGGCGCTCTGAAGGAGAGTGGGCTGAGCTTCCAGGAGTGGGAGCTGCGAGAGCAGGAGTTGATGAGGGGCGCAGTGACACGGGAGCAGCGGAGCCACCTCCTGGAGACCTTTTTCAGGCACCTTTTCTCCCAGGTGTGTATGTGGGATCGGTTCTGTCCACGTGGGTCTGCCTGTAGTGGTATACCTGTGTGAGGTCAGGGGCTGACACCAGGGAAGGTTAGAAGCCCTGAGTTCTTAGTTAACAATCAACTCTGCTGTGATTTTGGCCAAGTTACCTGACCTTGCTTAAGGAGATGTTCCTGCCCCCTTCCCACGCCCACCCTCGTCTGTAAGACTCCAGGGAAGCAATGCCCAGGAAGGGGGTTATCTGAATGTGTCACTTCTTATTTCACTCCTCACAGCTAACCACTTTGCTGCCCTCATGCAGCTCATCCTGCCCCAGTGGCTGCAGGAACTTAGGATGAAATGAGCAGTATGGGGGCCCTTGGCCACGTGTCGTTGGGGGAGCACAGCTGTCAGAGGCCTCGATGGGACATTAGTGTCCACCTTGCAGATTTTTGAGTCTATTGGGAGGATGTGGGTAAACAAGATAGAAAGAGAATTGCAAGGACTTGAGTCCCTATCTGGTACAGAAACGCAGGCAGCCTGGGAGCAGAATAGTGGAGAGGAGAAGCTTGGGAGATGAAGGATAAATACAGCATGGGCCCCCACCAGTGGAGTTTATCATCCCACCAGGAAGATGGTGTGAGCACAGGAAGAAAGATAACTGGGAAGAATGACAGCTACAAAAGAGATCCAGGAAGTAAGTGGTCTAAGAGTTTAGAAAAGGTAGCAAGGCTTCAGGCCGATGTAAGGTAGTCTTGGTGGAGGTGAGATTTGGTAAGCACTCAAAAAAAGTTGGAAAAATTTTGTCTCAGAAGAAAGCAGCATGAAGGGCTGAGCAGAGATGCCTAGTAGAGGGGAAGAAAATGAATGTTTGAGGTGAAGGAGCAGGGCTGGCTGACTGGGGAAAGGATTTATGAAGGAAGGTACTATTTAATGGTCATTCATTACATGCCCGGCACATGCCATGTCATTCACTCCTCCAACAAGCTGAACCTGAGTGTGCAGGAGAGTGGAGGGACCCCCACTGGGGTGACTCATTGCCAGGTCCTGGGCACCTCCTCTCAGCTTAGGACCCAAAGTGCTCTGGGAACTCCCTATGCTGGGAACTGTCAAGGGTGTGTTACTGTATTCTGCGGGTAGCTGCCAACCCCTTCTATCTGCTCAGTGCTTTCAAAACATTTCCACACAACCTCTCGTTGGTTCTTACAATAACCCTGTGATATAAGAAAGACAGGTGAGGAAATGAATGCCAGACAGCTGAATAGACACTTACCTGAGGTCATGCAGTGTGAGTGGGTGGCAGAGTTGGGACATGAACCCCGATCTCTTGCCTCCAGCCCCGGGCTCTTTCTACCACAGCACTTTGCTTGAAGCAATGAGGTTTAGCTCATGAAATCACAGCCAGTCCTGGACCTGGAGGCCCCTGGTTGACAGGCAGGGAGGACAGGTGCAGTAGCCTGCTTCCCTCACTGTCTGTCTTTATGATCAGGCAGCCCCTGGGAGGGTGGGCTGAAGATGACCTGCCATGAGAACTCCCCTTGCCCCAGCCCAACGTGTTCTCAGCCCAGCTGAGGATGTTCTCAGTCAAAACTCCTTTGGAGAGGCTTCCCTGGGAAAAAAAAAAAAAAACTCCTTTGGAGATAAGAGACACCTGCTCAAGCTGTATCTGAGGACATAGTGGTGTCTCAGGAAGTCCAAAGGGAAGACTGTGATCTGGCCTGAAAGGGACCAGGAAAGGGAAAGCTGTCATCAACAAGGCCTCTTTTGTCTCAGTCTGCCTCCATTTTCTCCATGCCCCTGCTTCCTTTTATTTATTTATGTGGCTGTGCCAGGTCTTAGTTGAGGCATGCTAGAACTTTACTTGTGGCATGTGGGATCTAATTCCCTGACCAGGGATCGAAGCCCCCTGCACAGAGTCTTAGCCACTGGACCACCATGCAAGTCCAACCCCCTGTCCCCCACTTCCTCCTGTCTCTGTGTCTCTGAGCACATGAAGGAGCAGTGTGGTTGTTTTCTTACACTCAGGTAAAGACTGTCCTGGGAATCTCCCAGTCTCAATTTCAGGCCTTCTTCTTGGGTCAAGTGTGCACCTCTGGCCCAATCAGCTAATACAGAGGCCCAGGGACCACCCGCAGGGCTGATGGGCTAGTGCTTAGTGGTAGGGCTGCTGAGCAGTCGCCTTAAAAGGTGGCACCAAAAGCCTGCACTGGCCTTCAAGTCAAGGAAGCCTTGTCTTTTTGTCTCCCCCCTCTGCTGCTGCCCAAGTACAGGTGCTGGACATCGACCAAGCAGATGCAGGGGCCCTGCCCCTGGACTCATCGCAGAAGGTGCGGGAGGCCCTGACGTGTGAGCTGAGCCGGGCTGAGTTTGCCGAGTCCCTGGGCCTCAAGCCCCAGGACATGTTTGTGGAGTCCATGTTTTCTCTGGCCGACAAAGACGGCAATGGCTACCTGTCCTTCCGGGAGTTCCTCGATATCCTGGTGGTCTTCATGAAAGGTGAGGGAGGAGGGAGTGATTACCTAGACAGGAAGAGATGAGTATAGCTGGAGACTGAGGCTGGAGTGCAGCTGACCTGTTAAGACACGGGGCAGTACTGGGGCTAGGTCTCCAGTCGTGGCAGACACCTGGGAATGCCCTGGTAGGGGTCAGGAAGCAGAGCAAACCCTGGCTGCATCCAGCAGCGGGTCGATCCAGTGTGACGCTCTTCCTGGCCAGCCTGGGGTGTAGGCAGGTGGACCGAGGCTCTCACAGGGTCCTTCTTCTCCCAGGCTCCCCCGAGGAGAAGTCTCGCCTTATGTTCCGCATGTATGACTTTGATGGGAATGGCCTCATTTCCAAGGATGAGTTCATCAGAATGCTGAGGTTGGTGCTGCAGGAGAGCTGGGAGAGTGGGCCAGAGCAAGAACTGTGTGGAAGAGAGGGGGGCCATGAAGGAGGGAGCAGGAGGTAAACAGCAGATATAGAGTCCATATAGCCAGAGACTGCTGTAACTAGGAGGGGGCTTGGGGTTTAGTCAGTCAGGACCCTTCCATGCTGGCTCAGCTCTGAAGGCCTGTTGGCATGGCCTTGCATCTAAGCTGCAGGCTGCTTGTTGGGGCCTGATGGCTTCCCTCCCCCTGGCCCCAGGTCCTTCATCGAGATCTCCAACAACTGCCTGACCAAGACCCAGCTGGCCGAGGTGGTGGAGTCCATGTTCCGGGAGTCAGGCTTCCAGGACAAGCAGGAGCTGACATGGGAGGACTTCCACTTCATGCTGCGGGACCACGACAGCGAGCTCCGCTTCACGCAGCTCTGTGTCAAAGGTGGGGCAGCCGGCTGGGCACGGCTGACTCAGTTAGTAGGCACAGCATTTACCTGCCTAGGGTCCACATGCTTTGAGGTGCCATGGAAATGTTTATATATTTTTTACAGTCAGAAGAATTAATATAATAATGGTGATAAATATGTTAAGTATCCAGCCTGGATTATATTCTTCTTTATACCAACATAGTTATTAAAATATATTTTTTTAATGCAGAAAGGCAGTAGTGCCCATGGCCCAGAAAAGTCATAGTGCAACCCTGCTGGTGGGGTGGGCAGGGTCAGGATAGGGTGGGGGATTGCAGCTGGAATTCTGCTTTCCTGTCAAAGGCCCCAGTGCCCAAGTCAGGAGGGAAGACGTGTCTCCTTGTATCTGCCCATACCCATCTCAGCTGGGGTGTCTGATGGTGGCAGTGGGCTGCTGGTTTTGTTTCCCACCTTACCCCTTGGAGGAGTGCTCGTTAAATGTTTGCTGAGTATATGGAGTCCCATTCTATTTTTTTTCCCTCCCCCTGACTACCTGCCCCACCTATGTCTGACTCAGGTGAGTAGGGGCTAGAGTCAGGGTGAGGAGGGGCCAGATAGCAGGCAGAGGGACTGCCTGTGGCCTCCTCTGGGCTGTTACAGAGTCTTCACAGCCTGGAATTCTCACTGGGACATGTTGAAACCAAACCCAGTCCCTCCCAGTATTATGAGAATTTGGGGGCCTGAGCAGCCCAGATGGGGTGAGGGGTGAATTGTACAAGACACAGCTGGGCCTCTGGTCAGGGCTTCTGGTCCCCAGGGTGAGAGGGGGGTTGGTAGAGCACAGACCCAGCACTCCTGATTCTTCAATTTCCCACCTTTCCCAGACAGGCACCTGGGCCTGAGGGGAAAGCAGGGACAGGTGCCAAGAAGTGAGCCTAGACCAGAATCCTGGGGACATCCAAGACCAGGCTTGAGGATTAAGTTGAATGTTAGCATTGAGCACTATTCTGCTTGGTTTTTAATTGTTGTTGTGCTTTGCTGTCTCCTCTGTATTTCACTTGGAAACAATGAACCTGCAGGAAAGGGGTAAGAATGGTACAAGGAGCATCCCTTTGCCCTTCATCTACATTCGCCATTTGTTACCATTTTCCCACATCTGTTGTTTGCTGAACCATTTGAGAGGACAGACATCTATACTTTGTTTTAAAACACTCATTTCATTAAATTCAGTTTAGTCACTTTGGCCTCTGGGCTGTAGACCAGGGTAATCTTCAAGGCTGGTTTTGCACTTGAAAGTGACCTGGACGTTCCCAGGCCTCCTGTGAGAACCTGGATTTGCAGCTCAGTCCTGCCCTGCCCCTTAGCGCTAGCGGCTTCTGGGAGGGTTCCTCCCAACCTCTAACATTTTATTACAAGCACTTTCAAACACAGAAAAGGGGAAAGAATTTTATAGTCATCTCCCATACATGTACTACCTAGAGTCTACACTTAACTCCAGGGAGTTTTAAGCCAGAGGGTCTTTAGCAGGGTTTTATGGCTGAGTAGTCTTAGCAGGCAGGTTGTGTACAGTTCCTGAACCCTAGCCCACAAGCCTGATACCAGTCTCAGGTGTGGGACTGAAACTGGACACATACTCAAGGGAGCCTGCCTGGCCACCTTGGTTTCAAACCCTCTCCTTTAACCCCTCATGGCTGAGTCCAGCTACCACTGGGACCACAGACTGAGGCTGGCTCACCCAGAGGCAGTGTACTGGCCAGGGGCCCTCTACAGTGTCCGGACATGGGTGAGTGGTGTGCATTTGAGATAGGTCCTCCTGGGCCCTGGACCCTGAGCTTCTAGCTAGCCTGGCTCTGCATTGCAGGGGTGGAGGTACCTGAAGTCATCAAGGACCTCTGCCGGCGAGCCTCCTACATCAGCCAGGAGAAGCTCTGGTAAGCCCTCATCTGGGGATGTTGGAGGGAGAGCTGGGGTCAGGGAGGTGCTTTTTATTTTTCTAGAATGTCTGGGATCAGGACCTTCACTAGCCCAAGTAGTGCTTTCATGCAAATTAGAAAAGGGCAGAGAAAACCCTGTGGGAGGGGCAGCAGAGAATCTGGTGGCTAAGGTGGCCGAGGTCCCATTTAATCTGCATTCCTGTCCTAGCCCCTCTCCCAGAGTGAGTGCTCGCTGTCCCCGGAAGGACGCTGACATTGAGGTGGAGCTGACACCGTGGAGACTGCAGTGCCCCAGTGACACAGACCCTCCCCGGGAGATTCGCCGGAGGTTTGGCAAGAAGTATGCTTGCTCCTTCCCTTTAGCCCAAGCAGTTCACTCATCCCTGTGGCACGCACACATTGATTATTTAACTCCAGGCACTGTGCCGGCATTGGGGGTATGGGCAAGATGAACAGTCCTTGCCCAAGAATGTCACAGTCTGCTGAGATAGTCTGGTACAGTGATAGTACAGTGTCCCACTGATGAATGCTATAATAGTGGTAAGAACAGGAGGCTTCAGAGCTCAAGGAAGTAGTCACCTATGCCTGGGAGGTAGGGAAGGCTTCCTGGAGGAAGAGTCCATTGAGCCTCCAGTAAAGGATGAGAATGGAGCTGGTGGGAATTGAGAGCTACGAACTGGAAGAAGAGTGACCGAGTGACCATTTGCAAGGGCATCCCCTCACTGACAGCCCGCTTAAGGAGGGTGGCATTAAGGAGCCTTTGAGGTCTACACAGATCCAACCAGTCCATTCTGAAGATCAGCCCTAGGATTTCTTTGGAAGGAATGATGCTAAAGCTGAAACTCCAGTTCTTTGGCCACCTCACGTGAAGAGTTGACTCATTGGAAAAGACTCTGATGCTGGGAGGGATTGGGGGCAGGAGGAGAAGGGGACGACAGAGGATGAGATGGCTGGATAGCATCACCGACTCAATGGCCCTGAGTCTGGGTGAACTTCGGGAGTTGGTGATGGACAGGGAGGCCTGGCGTGCTGCGATTCGTGGGGTCGCAAAGAGTTGGACACGACTGAGCGACTAAACTGAACTGAGGTCTACACCCTACTTTGTCTTAAATAACTTGATGCTCCTTTCTCCTCTCTGGAGAACAGGTCCATATTAGCATCGGGTCCTTAGCCGAGAACCAAGACTTCCTGTCTTCCAGGGTGACATCGTTCCAGCCCCTGCTGTTCACCGAGGCTCACCGAGAGAAGTTTCAACGCAGCCGTCGTCACCAGACGGTGCAGCAGTTCAAGCGCTTCGTTGAAAACTACCGGCGCCACATCGGCTGCCTGGCGGTGTTCTACGCGATTGCGGGGGGCCTCTTCCTGGAGAGAGCCTACTGTGAGTGACAGCCGTGGAGGGACGGGGCTTACAGTAAGCCACAGCCCTGGGAGTGCGGCCTTGGCGAGTGACGGACAGCCCCGGGGCGGGGCGGCAATGAGTGACAGCCCTGGGGGCGGGGCCTCAGGGGAGGGACGTGCCGGCTAGAGCTTGCGGGAGGCTTGTTGTGGCCGGCAGTTGTGGCCGCGGGCCGAGGCCTGCGCTGAGCTCACCAGCCAGGTCCCTCTGCAGACTACGCCTTTGCGGCTCACCACAAGGGCATCACGGACACCACCCGTGTGGGCATCATCCTGTCACGCGGCACGGCGGCCAGCATCTCCTTCATGTTCTCCTACATCCTGCTCACCATGTGCCGCAACCTCATCACTTTCCTGAGAGAGACCTTCCTCAACCGCTACGTGCCCTTCGACGCCGCCGTGGACTTCCATCGCCTCATTGCCTCTACTGCCATCGTCCTCACAGGCAGGGCCTGGGAGTCTCTGGGATCCTCTCCACCTCCTTCGCCCCTTGCAGGCTCCCCTTCCTCTGAGAGCCCCCCTCTTCCCCACCCGCGTGCAGTGTGACCGTGAGTCTTAAATGTCCTTCTCATAGGATGACGGTGGCTCCCGCGGTGGTGTGAAGTAAGCCCAGGAGTCCCTCACTGCCCCAGGCTATCAAGTCCACTTCACCACTTCCCACTGACAAGTCACTCACACCCCAAAATGAGTGCACATAATAGTGTGTGATCTCCCCCAGCTTTTATGTTTTAAAACATAATTCTGCGAGAGAAACCAAAGGAATGAATTTCTAATAGTATAATTTCAGACCTGTGTGGTTTTCACGGATAATGTGTATGTGAGGCACGGGAGGAACAGGAGGCTGATTAGAAACCAGAAGTCTAGATCCCCAGGCTCCTTCTTCAGGCCCCCAACTCTGGCTGGCTGGAGTCCTCCTGCTGGGGTTGAATGCATTGAGCACCTGCAGTGGGCTGGCCCCAGGCTCATCCCTACTGTCTGGTCTTCCTCAGTCTTACACAGTGCAGGCCATGTGGTGAACGTGTACCTCTTCTCCATCAGCCCGCTCAGCGTCCTCTCCTGCCTCTTTCCTGGCCTCTTCCATGACAATGGGTGAGAGACAGAGAGAGAGAGAGAGAGAGAGAGAGTGTTTGTGTGTGTGGCCTGGCCTGGGGGTGAAGAGGGTGAAATTCTTTGCAGAAATTCTCTTGGCTCAAAAAAGAAAGAAATTTTCTTTGGCTTAGGAGTGGGTCCCCCTCCAGGTTAGAGCACAATCATCATCCTGAGCCCTGAATCCCAAGTTGCAGGAAGGGAGACTGGTGGCTGGTTTGGGGTGCCTCCTCTAGAGGGTCCTCTCTGAAAGTCCTAGACATCCCCTTACTTGCTTTCCCTTCCCCACAGATCTGAGTTCCCCCAGAAGTATTACTGGTGGTTCTTCCAGACTGTGCCAGGTGAGAGCCCTCTCTGCTGCGTGTGTTTCTGGGCCTGGCTCTGATTGCCAGGCTCTGGGTTCTGCCTGCCACAGGCAGCCCAATCACTCTGGCTTGGTGCTCCTGGCCTTGACCGTGAGCCAGGCTCTGTCCTTGCCCAGAGCGCTTTCCTGGGCTGTAGGGGACTGCATTCCAGGCCTTCTCTCAAGAGCTTGGCTGGGCTCCTCCTCCAGTTCTGAGCTAGTTACTCCCTCTGAGGAACAGTAGTGTATCCCCTCCACCCGAACAGAACACACACACCTACCGTGACAGTGACTTTGAGGAATGCTGTGCCCCAGCTACATGGGGGAGGGGCTGGGCTCTTCATGGGGCCTGGCAAATACCCTTCCCCCTCCGTTCTGTAGTCTTGACAAGAGCCGTTTAGGGCATATTCCCCACTCCCCATAATCACCCATTTTAGAGCTATTAGCTGAGAAGCTATTCAAATGCTTCTTGAAGCTATTTATATTTTAAGTCTGTTCCCTCCTTGGGGTAACACATCTTCTACATTCCTTTCTGTAAAGCACAGCATGTTGTTTTTTTATTTTTCTTTAAACCCTAAAATGATCTGCTTTGAACTTCAGAGAGTGCTTGCTGATCCTGCACACTGGGGTTTAGTGGATCAAGCCGTGTTTACGCTCTCCTCTCTATTCAGGACTTACAGGCTTTGGCTAGATCCCTTCTTAATCTCTGCTTTTCCACACTACAGGGCTCTAATCTTCCTCACTTCTGCCTCCTCCTCCTTGATCACTTGAGGGACCATTCTCTGGAATGGCTCCAGTGTTGCCTAGGATCCTCTGTGAGAGGAGGGGTCTCCCACCAGGTCTGGGTGGGTGGAACTCAGAGGGGCTCTAGTGATGAGCAGTGATGGTGTGGTCCCACTCATTCACTGTGTCAGTGTTCATGCTCTGTGATGTGGCTGCCAGGTAGAGTACTACCTGGACCCTGACCAAGCCTCGACTCCCCAAGGGTAGGGCCTACAACATCTGGAGTTCTACTCAGAGGACTCAGAGTAGCTGCCCTGTCCATTCATTCACTCAGCACACATTTTCCTAAGGCCCATGGTGTGCCAGGCCTTATACTAGGCACCCGAGTGCAGTGGTGAACTAGCCTAGCCCTGTTCTTGTGGACCTGAGAGTCGAGAAAGTAGCAGATATGAAACAAATAATGACACGGGTGCTTGAGACATAACAATCGTGACGGTCTATGAAGGACAAGCAGGGTCTGGTGAAGTGAAAGGCGCCTATTATCAGTGGTGTCGGGGAGAAGAAGAGGGAAGGATGGTGGGTTTCTATCACTCGCCTAGAGCTGTGGAGTGGAGAGGGGACCCTGGGAGCCTCAGAACAGCCGGCTCTGTGTGGCCCTGCTCCTCTGCCTTCACCCCGTGTTAATTTTGCAGGTCTCACGGGAGTCATGCTGCTCCTGATTCTCGCCATCATGTACGTCTTCGCCTCCCGCCACTTCCGGCGCTGCAGCTTCCGGGGCTTCTGGCTGACCCATCACCTCTACATCCTGCTCTATGTGCTGGTGAGGGGTTTTGGATATGAACCAGGCCAGCAGAGTCTGGGTGGATGTTCCCAGGGAGGCAGCGATGGCCGAGACATCCACCTTTAAAGATGGAGATTATAGTATGGGGCACTCAGGTAGACTGACCCAACATGCAGCACTCAGAAGGCTGACTCCCTGGCATGTGTTTTGCAGTAGCAGCCTTACCAGGCTGATCTACATTCCTTCCAGACACCTCCACATCACTTCTGCCCAGCCAGTCTTTCCCCTCTTTGGGTGGTGGTTTGGGATCTTGGGTGAACTCACTCAAGGGAGCATTGTCTTTTTAAAGAGAAACGCACCCTTAAGTAGGTTCTGCCATTTTGTTTCTGGGGTGTTAGCTACCCCATCCAGCTAGCTAAGTGCCACTTGTAATGTCAATGAACTTGCTCAAAATGTCTTCTTTGGATTGTTGATAAAATGGATTTTGAGACCCCACCTCTCCCCTTTCCTTCTTATCCTGGGCTCCTGCCTCCCTTCCTTCAGATTCCCTGCCTCTCTCCTTCCTGTTCCCTTTCCCTCTTCCCCTGGGTTTGCTCTCTGTTACTTCAGTGGCTGTTTCCAGAGATGACTCTGATCTGTACTGCTGTGGCATGGGTCTGCTTGGCCTGACTTCCTCACAGACACAGGCACTTCCCCAAAGGGCACCCTGAGGGCCTTGCTGAGAAGGTAAACCAAGTCCTAAAGCTCTGATGTCCCCACTGGTGATAGCCTGGCTGCCAGGATTCAAGACATGCAGAACTCACACATGGCAGCCCTATAGGTCACCTGGCTCCAGATACAACTGCACACAGGGGTCTTCTTTGTCCTAAGACAAAGGGAGAAAGGTCTTCATTGCCTGGGTCCGGATGGCACTGGTTGTCCGCCCTGCCCCCTCCCAGGTGCAGCTCTGTCTTCACTGGGAGGTAAGAATGTCTGGTTCCATCTTGCCTGAGGCTCAGCACTTAATGGTTCTGGAGATAACTACCCAGCCTCAGCTTAGATGTTTCCGAGAACTCATGAGTTTGTTTCTTTGGAAGCTGTGGCTAATTTGTGCCTTCCTCACCAATTTCTTGATAATGGGTACAGCCCTAGAATCTGGGTTACTGTTACTGTTAGGGGTGGAGATGATAGTTTTGTTCCTGCTGATAAAGCGGCTTTAAAAAAAATAAAAAAATCTAGATCCAGAAGAGTGGCCAGCCTTGTTCTCTGAGAGCAAGACTGGTTTCTGATTTATCCCTGGGTTCTGGGGATCACTGGGGATGCCAACAGGGAAGTCAGCAGCTAAGCAAGGTGCAGGACCCTCAGCTGGGAAGTCCTAGCACTGGCAGCCTGGGAGCATCGCAGGGTTCCCCAGGTGGCACTAGTGGTAAAGAATCTGCCTGCCAACTCAGGAGACATAAGAGACCTGGGTTTGATCCCTGGGTCATGGAAGATCCCCTGGAGGAGGACATGGCAACTCACTCCAGTATTCTTGCCTGGAGAATCCCATGGACAGAGGAGCCTGGTGGGCTATGGTCCATAGGGTCCAAAGAGTTGGACGAAACTGAAGCAACTTAGCATGCAGGCACAAAACACCAGCTGCCTTTCCATTTACCTCAGATGTGGCCACTTGCCCTCAGACAGAAAGTTACAAGTAAATGATTCCACTATGGAGCAGACCCTGGGCAAAGGTGTTTAGGCTCCCTATTCAGGCTGTAGAGGCTGGAGCTAGTGCAGCAGAAGCTGAGCTGGCAGGCTGTTCCCCAGGCTCCTTGATCAACCATGACTCTGCAGCACCTTTGCGGTTTCAAGGTAGAGCCAACACCAAGCAAGGTGTATAAACAGAGGAGTATGAAGTCATCCAGACATTGTTCTCAGAAAGCCTCAAGGGTGGGCGTGGGCTCTGTAATGAAAGAGGATCTTGGGAAAACTGGAGCCAATTCACAGCCCCAAAAGGTTCAAGTTAGCTCTGTGGGGAGAAGTTGAAGAATTGGGGAACACTCAGCTGGAGGAGTGGAGAGCTGAATGAGGGACTGAGTTCATTTGAACAGTTATCTGTTGAGGGCCTAGGATATACTTGCTCCATAAACAATCTGCCTGCAATGCAGAAGACCTGGGTTGGATCCCTGAGTCAGGAAGATCCCCTGGAAAAGGAAATGGCAACCCACTTCGTTATTCTTGCCTTGAGAATTCCATGGACAAAGGAGCCTGGTGGGCTACAGTCCATGGGGTCAAAAGAGTCAGACTCGACTGAGTGACTAACACACACAGAGGCCCAGCAGAGGAAGAGGAGACTCTAAGCTCTGCCCTTGGAAACTGAGGATTAGCTTCAGAGATTAGTGCCATGTACGTGCAGTGATCAAAATGACCAGATAATATGGGATTAATCGCTGAGCTGCATGTTCCAGTCAGTCAGTTACAAGAGCCCATTGAAGGGAGCCTCATTTGGGCCAAACTGGTTAGGGAAGATTTCACAGAGAAGATGGAACTTGGGCTAAGCCTGAAGGAGAGATAAGCTAAGGTTTAACAGGGCAGAATGGGAACTGAGCGTTCTAGGTGGAAGGAAGGGCACCTATGATGGAATGCCCTAGCAATCCAGGGCTTAGGACTCTGCACTTTCACTGCCAAGGGTCCGAGGTCTGGGTTCAATCCCTGATCAAGAGAAAAAAAAAAAAGAAGAAGAAGAAAGGCAGGAGCACTGGTGGAGAGGTGCAAATGACAACAGAATATTCGAGGCTGAAGGGCTGTGGCTCAGTTGAGAGGCCCCGTTGTGTGGGAGATTGTAGAAGAGCAGAGGGTGAAGAAATCGGGCTTGGGCAACACACAGGATTAGGAGTTGGGAGGAGCAGAGCCAGTGCAGGAGACAGAAAGTGAACAGACAGAGAGGGAAAGAGGGAAAACCAGCAGAACATTGTTGCTAAAGAGGCAAGACAGGGATGCTCACTAGAGCCATAGGCTGCGGAGGGTGGGAGTGAATGCCATCTAAAGGGAGACCTCGGGGAATGGCCACTGTGAGTCTGCTGTGAGCAGGTCCTGAGAAGAGGTGGAGGCGGGAGCCAGACTGACTAGACGCAAACAAGCAAGGGGAAAGAGTGGGGCAAGTCGTATCTGACCGTGTTAGACCAGCTGGCTGGGGAAAGAACCAGAGTTGGATAATACCTGTTAGTTCCTTCATGGAAAAAGAGGACTGATTAGGTGTCTTAGTCTCCAAAGGAATTGGGTAAATTGGGGAAACCCCTTCCACTGACTCACTAGTTATTGAGTACCTACCATGTGCCAGGCAGAAACTGATGGGAGCTGAGAGTGTTGTGGAAAATGGATGTAGTCCCTACTTCTCCAGTCCAGTGGGGAGAACAACAGTAAACATGTCCACGGATGAAGGAATACAAATATCGCGGATGACGACTGTGAATGGAGTTAACAGGGAGACGGAATAGAGAGTGTGCCGGGGGAAGGGAGAAGGCCTGAGGAGGTGGCCTTTCTGCTGAGACCTGAAAAATGAGGTGGTGGGAGAAACTAGGGGAAAGGCCTTCCCACCAGAGGGAGCAACAGGTGGAAAGTCCAGAAATAGAAAGGACTTGTGTTTGAAAAACAGGGAGCGGGGAATGCTGCCAGGCAGAAAACAGAGCATCACAAGCCCTTGTGGTGAAGTAGGAAATCCTCTAAGGTTTTCTGAGCTGGGATGACATGATAAAAGGAACTTTAAAAAGTCATACTGTCTTGGAAAGAACACATCACAGTAGGGCAGCCCGCGGACAGTTAGGAGGCTACTGCGTGAGTGCAGGTGGCTTAGTCTAGGATGGTATCAGGGAGATGCAGATGGATGCTATGGAGGATGGGTTGGGAGTGGTTAGGTTTTGGAGCCTGGAAGGAGCATTGCACCTGACGAGGTGGGGATTGGATAGGCCAGTTGGGGAAGGATGCAGGGGTCAGATCCTGTTGTGGGTGTGGCTTTGATCTCAGCTGTACTCTTTGCTCTCTCCAGCTCATCATCCACGGCAGCTTTGCCCTGATCCAGCTGCCTCGTTTCCACATCTTCTTCCTGGTCCCAGCACTTATCTATGTGGGGGACAAGCTGGTGAGCCTGAGCCGGAAGAAGGTGGAGATCAGCGTGGTGAAGGCGGAGCTGCTGCCTTCAGGTACCAGCCTAGAGGCTGTCAGGGTAGCAGGCTGGTGGTTCTGTGGATGCTGACAGGGCAGGACAAAGCCCGGCCCAGTGGAATTAGCAGGGCCCTTGAAGTGGTAGGGATGAGGGAGTGAGTACAAGAAGCTCTTTGCCAGGGGACCTAAGCTGCTCTCACACCAGAGAGAGGAGGAGCCTGAGCCAGGCCACTTCTTGTCCTGCTGCCCACCAGCCCCAGTGCTGCCCAAACCCTGTTCAGGGTAGACACGGCCTGGGGGTGTTGTTACTTCTGATGAGGGGATGCCTTCTTTGTCATATTCTAAAAGCAGAGCTGAGGTTGCAGGTGGGGAAACTCTCAGGGGGCCCCACTGTTGCTGGATTCAGAACAGCGGGCTACCGCCCACCTCCCCTTCTCAGGAGTGACCCACCTGGAGTTCCAGCGGCCCCAAGGCTTTGAGTACAAGTCAGGACAGTGGGTGCGGATCGCCTGCTTGGCTCTGGGGACCACCGAGTACCACCCCTTCACGCTGACATCAGCACCCCACGAGGAGACGCTTAGCCTGCATATCCGGGCAGCGGGGCCCTGGACCACCCGCCTCAGGGAGATCTACTCACCTCCGACGAGTGACAGCTGTGCCAAATATCCAAAGGTGCCCAGACCCAGGCTAGGCGTACCACACGCTCCCGCATCCCCTTAGCAGGCATTGGTCCTGCGGCACCAGACTCCCCACTGTGTTCCTCCTTGAGAGACTGATTTTCTCAGATGATGCTTCAAGGCTCCCGCGGCTCCCTCACTCCATAAACCTGCCTGCATTTCCCTGCCTCCCATTTCTGGCTTCAGAACTGTGGTGGTAGCTGAACTCAACTCTAACCCACTCTCTTTCCTGCAGCTGTACCTCGATGGGCCATTTGGAGAGGGCCACCAAGAGTGGCATAAGTTTGAGGTGTCAGTGCTGGTGGGAGGGGGCATTGGGGTCACCCCCTTTGCCTCCATCCTCAAAGACCTGGTCTTCAAGTCATTAGTCAGCTGCCAAGTGTTCTGTAAGAAGGTGAGTGTCCCCTCCTCCCACCAGCTGTGGTCCCCTTCTCCCTGTCACTGTGTCCATCTGCGCCTGTCCCCTGCCTCTGTTCTTGGCCTCCCTGTTCTAGGCAAGGCTGAGCTGGCCTGAACCAAGGGAGTCAGGATATTTTTGTTGTTCAGTAGCTCAGTCGTGTCCGACTCTTTGTGACCCCATGGACCGCAGCACACAGCACAGTCAGACCATTCCTGGACCCTAAAGGACAGAGGGGTTTTGCTGATGCCTGCAGACTCTTCCCTCAGTTATGGGGTGCCCCACATAGAATCTGCTTCTGAGAGTCCCTCCAGCCAGGGTTGGAGAGGGGGCCCGCCCCTCAAGCACTGTTGGGTGGAGAGAGGGAAGGGAGCACTTGGGGTGGGGCACTGGTAAAACCGGCCCTGCTCTCAAGAGGAAGAGGAGGAGATGCTGCAAGGCAGGGCTGGTGGGCCTGGTCGGCTCCAGAAACACAGCCCAGGCCCGCAGGCCCCTCCACACCAGGCCCCTTCACTTGAGCCTAGCCCTGGTGGCAGGCCCCTGCTTGTCTCTCTAGGCCTGGCAGGTGAGTCAGGGGTGCAAGAATGCAGCGGGCAGAGGCCCAGCCCGTATGCTGTCAGGACTCGGAGGGTGACAGACAGCTACCTGGCTCCCGTTTGTGCCAGCTCTGTCTCTGCTCCTTAACTCATACAGCTCCATTTCTCCCCATCAGAAGCTGGAGATGAGTCCCCCAGGGACCCATTTATTTATTTGGCTACACCAGGTCTTAGTTGCAGCTTGAGAACTCAGTTGCAGCATGTGAGAGCCAGTTCCCTGATCAGCGATCAAGCCAGGCCCCCTGTATTAGGAGCATGGCTTCTTAGCCACCGGACCACCAGGAAGTCCTCCCTGGTCTCTCTTCGAGCCCATGCCCATCCACTCCAGGTAGCCAACTCAGTCTTTCCAGAGGCCATTGTGTGACACACCCCTCATCTGGTCCCTCTCCCCTCGGGCAGCCTGTAAATTGGGAGCCTAGCAGCTTGAACAGGGCCCACTGGACTGAGTGGAAGGGCAGGCTGCCTCCCACCCCACCAGACCTTCAGCTCACTTGACAGGGGTCCTTTCTCACGGCCCCAGGCTATTGCTCACTTCCACTTCAGGCTCTGGGGCCTCAGAGCATGGCCCCATACACTCACCTCCCCTGGCTGCCTGGGGAGACGCACAAGCTGCTCTGAGACCAGAAGGAGTGGCGATTCCTGGGAGGTAGGGACTCTGAGACGAGCTGGGTCCCAAGCTCCAGCCGTGTCCCTAGATCTACTTCATCTGGGTGACGCGGACCCAGCGGCAGTTTGAGTGGCTGGCTGACATCATCCGGGAGGTGGAGGAGAATGACCGCCAGGACCTCGTGTCCGTGCACATCTACATCACCCAGCTGGCTGAGAAGTTCGATCTCAGGACCACCATGCTGGTGCGTCAGGGGGCGACTCTGTGGGTGGGCAGGGCAAACCAGGATGGCCAAGGCGGGTGGGCGGACCAGCCTCTGGATGAGGAGCTGACCCTGAGTCTGCTGGCTGTGACCTTCCTCCTCTGCTCCCTCCCCCAGTACATCTGTGAGCGGCACTTCCAGAAGGTGCTGAATCGGAGTCTGTTCACGGGCTTGCGCTCCATCACCCACTTTGGCCGCCCCCCCTTCGAGGCATTCTTCAACTCTCTGCAGAAGGTCCATCCACAGGTCAGTTCCCACCCCATGTTCAGGTTTTCTTCACCTTTATCATTTGAGGCCTGAGCAAAGCTCCCAAACCTGCTCCATAAAGGGAGGACCCATCCCTGAGGAGTCTGGTGGGGTGATGGAATGGAAAAGGAGAGGTGAGGGTCACTCAAGGGCCAAGGGAGGAAGCAGGCAGCAGGGACTTGCTACTTCTGAAGCCATGATGCCTTGTCCCAAAGGAAAGGCTCAGTGGTGGAGCTGGTCCTCACCATAAACTCAGAGCTACGCTTACCATTAATACTATCCAGACAAACACTGGGCTTACACTTGAAGCTAGCAAATGCCTTGGAAAAGAGTCAAGGCTGGCCCCACAGAGAACAAGTCTTCCAAAACTCAGCGAGATTTATAAACCCTGAGCCAGCCCTCACCACGCACAGTATGGAGTAAACCTTCACAGGATCATGGAATGAGTCCTCACCAAGGTCTTTCACATGAGCATGGAATTAGACACTGAGCTAGACCCTCCCTCTAAACGCTGAGCTGGCCTTCACTTCTTTCTCCAACAGGTCCGGAAGATTGGGGTGTTCAGCTGCGGCCCCCCTGGCATGACCAAGAATGTAGAAAAGGCTTGTCAGCTCATCAACAGGCAGGATAGGACTCATTTCTCCCACCATTATGAGAACTTCTAGGCTTCCTGCCCAGGGGCTCTGCCCACTGTCTAGCTGAGCAGAGGTTCAGCCTAACACCTCACCTCCAGATTTCCTGTTTCTGGCTTCCTCAGCCATCTCCCCATTTCTACCTCCTAACCTTGGTCCAGGTGGCCATGGTCAGTCACCCCATGTGGGTTCAGGGACTCCCAGGTCCAGAATGTCTCAGCCCAGAGAAATGCAAGGCACTGTGTAGGGACTAAAAGTTGGGAGCTAGGAGATCTATTGTTGTTTTGCGGCAAAGTGACACCTCTTCTTCCAAAATAAGGAAAAAAATCAAAAGGCTTGAGCAGACAAATTGTGTGTGTGTGTGTGTGTGTGTGTAGGGGGCTATGAGCTTAGGGATGAAGTGGGAGCACAGATAGATTCTGGCATCCTAAAACCCCTCACCCCACCCCCCAAAACTTCCTCTCCTCTGAGCTCTCCACTGTCAAAGGGATGGCAAATGCCTTAGAGAGGGTAGAGCCACAGAGAGCAATTTACAGGAATGCCCCCCTGAGGACCCCATTCCAACAGTACAATTGATCTTTTCCCCGTTTTTAAACACGTACTGTCGTCAGAACCTGGCCCAACATGTCTGGGTCCTCCTCCGCTCTCCTCCCCTCTTCCTGCTCTAATAATCTCTTTTATAAATAAACCACTTTTCTGCCCTAACGGTTTCTTTATTCTGCTCCAGGATGGGGTAGGTACTGGCAGAAGAGCCACTCATGCGGCTAGTTCACCATGGCTGGCCCAGACATTGCCTCTGAGCTTGCCAGCACCCACTGAATAAAGGAACCCCTCCAAGGCCACTAGCCGCGGCTAGAGACCCCTTTCCCTGCTCAGCGGCACCTTTCCTGACAGAAGGCCTCTCAGGGCAGGTGGTGTGGGGTTTCTGAGCCTGGTCAGGAGGGACAGGGGGAGGCGTGGGGGCTTCTAGAGAAGGTGGGCTGGGCACAAAGTGGTAAGCAGTGTAGCAGGACACTGCAGGAATCTGCAAGGAGCCAGAGGTCACCTGACTTGCTCCAAGACATGTTACTCCCAGCTCTTCTCTGAGCAGTGGAAGGGTTGAGCACCTGTGCCCACATGAGTCTCCTGTGGAGTGAGATGGCAGTGAGGAGACATGCGCTCATCACCTAACGTCTTTGGGCCTGTTTTCTAATCTGCAAAATGACTGAATGCCCTCCAAGTCTACTTCAGGATAGGGCAACCTCTCTAAGCGAATTTCCGAAGCAGGACTCAACTTCAAGTCATCCTTTCCGCTGTCCCCACATTATTCTTGAATTTGTCTGATCACAGATCCTCGGTTTTGATAAATGCAACCACTGGGTTAGAAAATCCAAATTCCCCTGCTTCACACCGCGCTTCGGAGCTGCAGGTGTCAGTGGCAGGTGGGGGTGGGGGGCGGATCTCAGGCTGCCCCCTCAGGGCAGCCGTCCCCAGGGTGTTATTTCCGCCCGTCCTCAGGAGTTTCTGCCCAGCTGGCCCATGGGAGCGGGAGGGCGGGCCTGCAGTGGTTTAACAGCAGCTCCGCCTGGCGGCCCAGTGGTATCCTGGGGTGGGTTGCCGCTGCGGGGCCACCAGGGACGTGGAAGGTTTGGCCCGGCTCGTGGAGGTGCGGCCAGCAGGCGGCGCGCGCGGACGACCCCGCCGGGCGCCGCAGCGGCGACGGAAATCCCGCCCGGGACCGGCCGCCTGCAGGTCTCGGGACCCGACCCAGCGACCCGGGGCCGGGTGAGGCGCGGCAGGTCCTCGCTTCCTCTGGAAAGGAGACGCGGTCGGCCGCGCCAGCTTTCCCGCCTCCGCCGGCGCGCGGCTTCCGCGTGGCAGGGCCGCCCCGCTCCCTCCCGCCTGGCGCGCTGCCTCTTTGTTTCTCCGCGGCTCCCCTCCTCCCAGACAAATGGCTGTTGGCAGGAAATTAGACGCGCTCTCAGGGAGCCGCGCTCGTCCGGGCGGCGGAGAGGGGGCGCCGCGCGGCCGCCCGGATCCGGGTGCCCCCCCACCCCGCCACGCGAGCCGGGGCGGGGGTGAGGGCCCCGGGGGATGTTTTGACATCTCGTCAAAGGAAGGAACTTGATGCTTCGAAACTGCTTTTCACAGACGCCCCGTGCCTGCTGCTCCAGAGCTGATTTATAAACAGAATCTGTGCTCGCTCCGCTCCCTCCCCCGTCGGCCCGGAGGGGGGCGGCGGCGGCGGCGCTGGAGGCGCGGACGCGGCTGTGCCTGGCAGGACGGAGTTTATTTATTGCCTCTGGCCCAGAGCCGGGGCGGCCCGGGGCCTGCACTAGTTCCCTGCGGCCGAGCCCTTCCCCTCCTTCCCCACCCCCAATGCCGTCTCCATCCCAGGGGTCAGTCTACCCGAAGCCCTGCACCAGACTCTGGGTGAACCCCCGCCGGTCGTTTGGGAGTGGAGGCGGAGATGGCCAGGGCGCCCGTTGGCCCGCGTCCAGCTCCATCCCTCATTCACCCTTCCACCCCAGGGGGAAGAGGATGGCGAGGAAAGGGGTCGCCACCTCTGCCCAAGGGGAAGAAAGGGGCTGGAGCTGTCGATCTTAAACCCCTCGGAAGACCAGTGATTCTAAAGTCTCCTTCCTCCAGGGGCTATCCTTTCTCCCCAGGGAGTCTTCAATCCTCAACTCCTGACCACCTCTAATTCCAAGGTCCCTGTAGCCCTTCCCCTTTAGAATAAATTAAGGAATATCACAGCTTCCACTGATTCCTGGAAGAGGGGAAGAGAGGTTGGAGAGGTCGCCCAGGGCTGGGTCCAGATCTGTCACAAGGCCCAGGCCTCACCCCTACAGAGTCCGGATGGCCACGGGGTAGAGCAGGGACATGTGCTCCGCGCCCTTGATGGGCAGCTTGCGGCTGGCGTAGTGGTGCACGATTTCTGGGACGCTGCTGAAGGGCGGGCTGTTCTGGCCCAGCACGAACTTGTGTTCCTTGGTTCGGGACAGCTTCATGTGCATGAAACCCTGACTGCTCCTGGGAAGAGGAGGGGAGACCCTGCTGAGCCAGGGCCCTCTCCAGTCCCTGTACCCACCCGTCCCACCCCCGCTCCCCCCACCCCCCACCCCCCACCCTGGCAGTGGTTCTTCCAAGGCCACTGAGATGGAGGGTAGTCCAGAAAGCGGGGAGGCGATGGAGGGGATTTTGTGAGTAGGCGGCAGCAGGCATTGGCTTTGTGGTGAGGGCACTGGGTGTGCCAAGAATGTGTGTGTGGTGAGTGTACAGGGTGTGTGCAGGTGGAAACAAGCTATCAGCACCACCCCCCAACCCTGGGATCCAGTCTCTCCCGCCCCCCAGCTAGGGCCAGTTAATCCTCCCCCTCCCTGAGCTGTGCGGGAGAACACCGGTGTAGGGGGAGATCCTGTTGACTCAGGAACAGACAACCCTTGGCAGGACAGTGGGTGGCCAGATGCGACAACCAAGTGAATCTTGGTTGGGATTCTCTCTTGCAATAATTTGGGGAGGGGGTGAGCTGCTCTGGACATCCCTCCAAATCTGGGAACACCCAACTGCCTGGTCCTGAGGACATCCCTTCACCCTCCGGCTAACCAGGCCCTGGGCCCATCTCCCAACCCGCCCCCACCCCCCATCTATCCAGCTCTTCTGCCTGAGATGACATCATCACTAGGCTGCCTCTTCATTCCCTCCCTCAGAGAGGACATGCTCCACTGCCTCTCCCATCTCCCCACCACAATCCAGGAAATCAGCATTAGTGCCCAGCCCTGCCCACAAGACGAAGACCATGCTGCTGAGCTCTGGCCAGCTCCCAGCAAGAACGTCTGTTCAAACTACCACCAGCCTGCTTGGCCAAGCCCCAGCTCTAAAATGCACACACAAGCAACAGAGAAACAATCCTTGGAAGAGCCCTGAAGCCTGAGGACTTGCTTCTGCTGGTCTGAGCCCCTGGAGGGACACGGCAGGGCTCAGAAGCTGGTGAGAGGCAGGGCTGGCAAGGGGGCCCTTCCGTGAGGCCCCACCCTTGAGTTGAGGCTGGCAAACCACTTGTTTCCCATCTGCGGACAAAGAAGGCTCTGCCTGGACGGACTGCACTAGGCCTACAGTGAGAAAGCACGGGAGAATGGGCAAACTAAAGAAAAAAGGGATGGGAAGAAAAAGACAGGCCCTTAAATCCATCCTTCCCTTCTTGCTTAGGGTGGAGTGCCCTCAAGCCTGGGTGTGTGTCAGGGTGTGGGGCCATCTTTCATCTGCAGGTGTGAGATAAGGCTGAATTGACAGCATGAAGGCCCGGGAGAATAGAGCAAAGGGCCTAAGAAAAGTTACAGTCCCTGGGGCAATGGAGAGGGAAGCAGTGAGTAGTCACCCTCCCCTGTCCTTCCTGTGCCCAAAGCCCAGCCCATGGCTGTGGGCAGCAGGTGGGCCCTGTGCTCTCACTGTTAGGGGACAGCCCCCTCCCCACAATGCACTTGGGGGGATTACCTCTCCTGAAAACTGTCCTTATATCTTCTTGAGGAACGGGTCCGGCCAAAAAAAGCAACAAGTCGTCAAAGAACTGAGTTGGCAGCTGAGAGCTCTGCCTCTGTGTGGGTAACTGACCTCCTGGGACAAAGTCCCAAGCATCCATTAGGACACAGCAGAGCCTTTGCCTGACCCTCTGGGAACCAGGGTGGGACTTGCTGGCCCACAGCGTGAGGGCTGGCAGGCTTTTGGAGGAAGCTGTTTAATTACCAGTGAAAGCCCTTCCATTACAGAGACAAGAGAAACTATAATTGTATTTCAGAGAAGCCATTTATATGCAAACGAGACTCTGGCAGACAGATGCTGGCAGGCCCAGATCAGCCTGGGCTGGAGCAGTGTCCAGGCCGGCCCCCTCCTTCACTCCTTGGGATAAGACAGGGCCCAGATTCTGCTCTGTTTGGGAGCCAGACCCCAATGTCTCTCCTTGCTTTGGACCATACCAGCCTTGATGGGGGTGGAACTGTGTAATGGAACAGTGAGGTTCGTGGGGTCAGCCTGAGGGGGGTTCAGAGCCCACTGTGGACACTTTATTTGCTGTTCGCCTTGAGCAAATCACATACCTCTTTGAATCTGTTTTCTTTCTATAAAAAAAGAGATTGATCTTGCAGATGGCAGTTGGTTTGGAGATGGTGTATATGCTGCTTGGCACCTAGTAGATGCTCTAGGAATCATGACTACGATTTTAAAAGCAATACATACTTCCGAAGTTATGCAGATCAAATTTTTGACAAATGAATTTTTCCTGAATGTTCCTTTGTTTTCATAACTTACAGACCCACTGAGCATAAAAGCTGGAAGAAACCTAAGAGATAGCCATTGGATATATTTTGCAAATGTAGAAAGTCCAGAGAGGTTAAGTGATTTGCCTAAGGTCACACAGGTAGTTTTACTAAACACCAAGAATGAAATTCAGGTTCTCTGACTTTAGTTTGGCATTTTTTCCCATTATCTTTTAGTGAAGTTGAATAATTATCCTCAAATGTGTGTGTTCAATACTCCCAAATGTCCATATATTGGCTATTTGAAGTGGGGTACACCTGTACTCTAATGCCCCCTAGGAAATATGGTAGGAAGTGGTATAGATGGCCCAGTAACAATCGGAGATGTGAATGGACACAGCGCTCAGACAGGCTGCCATGTGGGGTTCTACTAGACAGAACTCCTGGGCGCCAAGGAGACTAGCCACCCTGCCAGTAGAACCTGGGAGGCAGATGCTGGTCTATGTAAAATATCTGTGCCAGAGTGGAAGGCTGAGGAGGAGGAGGTGCCCTGACTCCCCTGCCTCTTTCAGGACCCTTTAAAGCTCAGTTGTCAGCCACCAGCCCCCAGACCTTCTGCCCACCTCCTCAGAGTGAACAAGAACAGCTCTGTGTCCAACACTCCACTTTCTTCCCAGGACTCAGCCTCCATCTCACCCTGTTGAGTTCCACAGGCAAAGTTCCTATCTCTTCCCCTGTACTTCTAGAACATCTTGGACTTTCATTAATAATGATGACACTGATAATTTATTAAGCACTCAGCACTATGCTAAGTGCTTATTTCATTTAATCCTTCCCTATAAGGCAGATACGTTATTGCCCCTGAGGCCCAGAGAGGTTAAGGGTCTCCAGGTCACAGAGCTAGCAAGGGACAGGACACTTCTAAGCTGGATTCAATACCTTAACTGTTTTCCCCAACAGATTCTGAACTCCTCGAGAGCAGAGGCTGAGCCTCAGTCAAGCCTCAGGTGCCCGGGCTTGGCCTAGAGTCAGCACGTGTTCACAGGGGATGAAGTTCTCTCCAGCCTGGCTGGGCACAGGAGAGAGAATGGAGATTCCTCCTGTCCTGCCGGTAGTCCTTGCACTGATTCCCCTTGGACTCATCCTGACAGGCTCATCTTGTCTAGAGCCCCCAGCCAGCAGGCCCCACTCACTTGAGGGACAGGGAGAAGTCGTTCTTGCTGGTCTCACTGTTGCGCACCAGATAGCTGGCCTCTTTGCACAGCCGGAGCAGGTTCTCGGCATCTGTTCGGCTGATGGCCCCGTGATACCAGCTGAGGACAAGAGAAAGAAAGGGGGGCATCTCTGCTGGGTCCCTGGCTGTCCAGGCCCACCCATTCTGAGTGTTCCCTGCAGGCAAGTCAGTGCCAGGAAGGGAAGGGAGGAGATGGTCCCCAACTGGACACAGACACTCACACCTGGTTTTCCAGAGGCAGTGCTGGGTCTGTCCACTCCCCCAGGGGGCTGCTGGGCTCCACGCTTAGGGGCTTGGCTGACTTGGGGTTCCCTGCAGAGAGTCGGGGAGGGAGGCGCCCCTTCTCCTCCCGGCCGGGTGACAGACAGCTCTTCTCAGATCCTTCAAACTGGGCTGTGGGGAACATACCAGTCACAGACTCTGAGGACCCTAGAGGTAGAGCCCTATAGACTAGCCAATGCTCCATCCCCATTTCCACCCAAAAGGGAACGAAGGAATGTTCTGCAAGGGTGGGGCCTGCTCATGAGCCTGACTAGCTCTAGGGACAGTATCGGGTTGGTTCCTTGGTGGGGGTGGGGCTCAGCTCTCTCGTGCACACAGGGCCTTTTGGTCCCCATTCTGTGGCAGGAGAGGGGAGAGAAATGACATGAGAAACCACTTAAGCCTCTCCCTCTGGAGGAGATGACTGCCTTCCCTCATCCCATCCCCCTCAGGGTGGCTTCGGCGCTGATAATATTGTTTCTTTCTCCTCCTCAGAGTTCATTACGGTTCTCCAAATCACCCTGCCAAGCCATTCTGTAGAAATGACTTATTGATCCCAGAACAATTATCTGATTTCCCTTGGTGCCATCCTGACAGGCTAACCCTGCCAAAAGCCCAAAGCCACCAGCCTGCCCCCACCCCCAAGGTCGCTGCCCATAGGCTCCCCCGTGCCACCCCCCCCCCCCCCCCACCCCCCGCCGACAGAAGCCCAGCAGAGGCAGCAGTGCCCTCCCAGACCCCAGAGCCCTTCCAAGACCCTGGGCAGCCTGCCCAGGGAAGGCTGAAGCCGGTGGCCCACACGGGTAAAGCCAGCATGCACAGGTGACAGAGACCCTCCCTCAGCCTGTATTTACAAAATGCCCACTCACACACAGGCACAAATACCCAAACAAGTGCTCATGCCTGTGTGTGTATGCACTGCCGCAAGCCCACCCCTGGCTGCCCGTTGTGCATAAAACTGAACATAGATGAAGGGTTCAGTGTCTTCTTTCTCCCCATTTGGGTTCTTTCAAGGCCTCCAGTCACCAGGTGCAAATCAGATCTCTCCTTTAAGGAGTCAGGTCCTTCCTGTGCTAGCATCACCTAGCCTCAGGGTTATTTGTGCTGCTGAAGGATCCAGTCAGGCAGAGCTGTGCCCCAAAAGGTGAATTTAGAAGAGTGGATTTACCTGGCTTGGTGGGAAAGCTATCTGGAAGGGGCCCCTCTCAGGACTTTGGGGGAGGAAGGACTGTGTCCTTTGTCCCTTTCCTCTCCCTCCAGGGCCAGAGGCATTCCTCCTGGGCTCTCTGAACTCCACCCCACCTCTCAGCTCCTCCCACCCAATCCCACGGGGCCTACGGGCTGGCCCTCTGCCAGAAGCCCCCACGGGACCCACCGCTGCCATCCTCCTGGCTGGGCTCGGGGACGGGGGAGGCTGGACCGGAGATGTCCCTGTCCCCGGTGGGCAGGGAGGGGCTGCTGTCCAGCTGTCCCACGGGCGGAGGCCAAGGTAGGTCTTTGATGACCTTAATGTCAACTGGAGCCAGGAGCAGCCGGGAGAAGAGAGACAGACAGAGACAGAGACAGAGAGAGGCAGAGATTGAGACACCGAAACCAGAGCCAGGACATAGGACAGCCTGGAAAGGAAAAGGAGCAGAGGCAGGGGCGGCTTCTGGGGGAAGAAGAGGACTCCCAGGAGACTGGGTGGAGCCACACTGAGCGCTCCAGTGGGAGGCTCCCGTGACAACAGCAGAACACGAGCCTTGCTCTGCCAGCCCCACAGGTCCCTTTTGACGTCTCTTGAGCCTCCAGGGCCCAAAGGGACTGGGCAGGGAGGAAAAGCGGGACAAAGGGCTGTCCACACCACCCAGCACCATACCCAGGCGCCCCCACAGCCTCTTGGCACCTCCCACCTTGCCTCTCTTCTCCCTTTCACCTGAAGCCTGGGAACTCACGGGCAGCAAGACCCAGACAGTCTGGCCGCAGGGTGTCAGGAAAGCTCAGACACGGGGGCAGATGTTTTATTGAAATATACCCCCCACACTCTCAATCCTGAGCCTTGACAATTAGTAGAGCCATGCCACTGGCGGCTGCAGGACTGCTAACGAGGTTTCCTAATGACGAGCATAGATTTTCCCATTAAGCAATCCAAACAGTATTGATTCTCCAAGGAGACTCCTGGAGATAAATGGCCCATCCTCAGTGGTGCATGCTTTACAGGAAACAAATGAGAAAGCTGTGGTTTCTCAGTCTGACTGCCAGGGTTGGGGGGACAGAGCGGAGAGCCGAGTGCAGCTCCAGGATGAGCCCCTTGCCCAGGGAGGGTTGAGGAGGACACAGAAGCAGGAATGAGGTCTAACGGCACTAAGTCCTTGATGTTCTCATTGAATCAAGGATCCAGACTCTTGCACCACCGACGCACACACTCTGTGTTTTGTTTTGTTAAATGTAAGTCTTTAACACAGGCCACACATTTGAGCATTTTGTTTGGAATTTCTTTACTTTTAAGTCTACCCTGCCTCCTAAGAGATGGGGGCCTGAGAGGTGGTGATGCAGGAAGTCATCCCCCGACGCTACACACAGTTTGTATTCACAGTGCCCAACTCATCACATCCATCCCCAGCAATCAGTCCTCCCATTCCCCTGAGCCTGGAAAGCTGCTCCAAGGCCCCAGCAGAGCTGCCCTCTCCACCCAGGACTCACCTGCAAAGGCTTTGGAAATCCGCTCCTTCTTCCACTCCCAGGGCTGGTCATACTCCTCGGGGGGCCTCTCATCATCCTCTGGAAGGCGGGACTCCCGGGGCCAGGGGGCCCCCTCACCCTCTGGGGTGGCCCCCTCCTCCTCTGGCTCATAGGGTGTGTCATACAGAGGCAGGGGCTGAACTGCTGTCTCCTTGGAGCCCCGGATCTCTGCCAGGGCAAGGCAGGAGGGGAGGTGTGAGCAGTCCTGGCTGCCTGGCTAAGCTCCCCTGGCAGGCAGCACCCTCCAGCTACAAGACTTCAGAGGGGAGGCTGCTGACTCTGCGGGGAGACCAGAGGCCCCTCAAAACACCCCTGGGGTTCCAACAGCATGGGACCCCACAGAGGCAGGGGCAGAGAAGCACCAAAGGGAAAGACTGAAAAGAGATCCTGTAATGGCCAGCAAGGGCTGGGTTGCTGAGGCTTACTCATTTCGGAAACTGAGGCAGAGTCCATTTCCTCCTTGCTACCCAGATCCATTTATTTCTTTGCACCCCAAGTTTTGTCATCTCTTTCCCACATCTGTCTACTTACAGAGAGAGAACATTCTGGTTCTTTCTCCTCATGCCCCCGTGCAGGGGCCTACAGCTGTCCTGTGTTGCCCAAGCCTGAGTGGGCAAGTTTAATTCTGTGGTGAAGTACTAAGAAGCCCATTGTAGTGACATAGCTAAGTAATGTTCTCCAATCAGCTTTATCAGTAATAAAGCTGACATTGCTATCTCCATCTGTCTGTTTCCTTAATCCTATTTCTCAGTTACTTCCAAGCCCAGAGGGGAAGAAAGAGGTGTTAATTATTGGTCTCTTAAAGCCTCAACAATTTCCACAATAGCCTAATAACTCATCTTCCTGATGCCCAGTTCTTCTAGCCTGTTCTGTACACCAAAGCCTCAGTAATCCTCTTAAAATGCCATATTCATCCTGTTTCTTTCTTGCTCAAGAATACATAATGGCTCCCCTCCCCATTTTGGAGCAAGTTCAAATGCCTCATTCGAGCCTTTGCAATCCTTTACTGCCCTTCTTAGCTCTTAGCTAGGCTTAGCTGTATGCCTAGCACTAAGATTATTTGCCCCTGAACAAACCTTCCTTTCATCCTGCCCTGGGGCCTTGGCTTACCCTGATTCACCACATCCTCCCCTGTTGGTCCCTTTTCCTGTATGCTTTCTCGACCTCTGTTCCCCAGGGCCAGGTCTTATTCATTTCTCCCTGCCCTCACTCCTTGAACTACGTAGCCACTTCTCCTGTGTGCTGCATCTGCATGTCTAGTTACGTGTTTCCAGTTGCCACAAAGGTGTTCACTTCAGCACCCCATCGTTTCGACCCCATCACCTTCCCTAAAGCTAGTGATTCTCTTCTTGGGATCAGTGACCCCCAGCCCAGCCTATACCACTAGCCTGCCCTTCCTGACTATCCCAAATTCTTCTACTGTCTGACCTTTGGTTGTATGACCTTCTCCAGTACCTTAGGTCTTAGGCTCTGTAAGTCCCAGCTCCTCCAAAATGACTATATTGAAGGCAATGGCCACCACCCTCCCTAAGGACCCAGCAAAGGCTTTCTCCCTATTTTCTTGGGACCAAGGAATCAGTCCTTACACTTGTGGGTCCCAGAGCCTGTTCTGCGAATACTCAGGCCTCAGGGAGTGTCCCCCACCCTGCTCCCAACCCCGACTCCATCACTTACCGGCCATCATCTTTTGTGCCTCATAGGGTTCCATGTAGCCGTCATTTTCAGGGAGCTTCTCTGGGGCTCCTGAAGCACCTATTGGGCCTTCGCCAGTCTCCTGAACATCAAAAGGGTCCGCATAGTCTTCTAGAATTGCTAACTGGGGGAAGAGAGTGAGGGGAGCAGGCTTCAGACATCTGAAAGACAGCTCTGCTTCTCCCTGGTTGCTCTGTCCATGGGAGCAAGAGTCCTGGCTGCCCAGGAGCTTGGATGGAGACAAGCTCTGGCTCTTCCTTTCTGGGGTCCCCCACTAGGCTGCCCACAGAATGGGCCATCTTCCTTTTTTCTTAACTGTGTGCCTCTGAGCCATCCCCTAGGCAAGATGGCCGGGATAAGGCTCTGGGCCTTAAGGTTTGCCTCAGAGTCCAGGCAGGCCCAGATGACCTAACAGAGGGAATTAACTCAGAGACCTGCTTATAAAGGTGTTGGGAGTGTCCTAAGAATAAGCAGGGAACAGCAGGCAATGAGGAGATTAGCTTGGTTCATGTCTACCATTGCACTCCCAGATGCTGAAAATATTTGCTGACCATCAAGGAAGGAAGGGCTGAGCACTGACTTTATGTTGCAGTTCGCTGGTTTATCCTCACAACACCCTTCACAATGCCATATGGGAATTGTTATCCCCATTTTTAGGAAATGGAGCCTCAGGACAGGTAGGGAACAACATACCCAAGTCTGTTTCAGGTAAGCGGAGAAACCAGGATTGGAACCTGTGCCCTTTGTGCAAAATCATGCTGCCAACCTGCTACCATGGGCATCTTGGCTGTCCTGGGAGAGAGACCACCTTAGGACAGCTCTGAGAAAACCATGATTTGGGCTCTGCGGAACCCCTCTGGGCTCTTGGAGGGCAGGGACAGGACAGCCCTCGCCTCGGCCCTCCATACTTAGGCTGCCCCCTTTCTCTCACACAAGCGGCTCATGGCCACCCCCTGTTCCCGCTTCCAGGCAAGGCAGAGTGAACCGCAAACCACACACCCTGTGGAAGAGCTTAAGGTGCTGGGGCGGGGCTCATTGAGGACAATAGAGCCTTTCTCCAAGCTGGGCACAGAGTCGGTGCGGGGGGGCGGGGGTGGTGGAGGAGGGGGGGCTGCGGCGGGGGGGGGGGGGATCCCGGGCCTTGACAAGAGGTAGCTGTGCGGCCTGCGGCCTAGAGGAGGGGCTGCTCCTGCCTCTCCCCCATTCTTCTAGACTTTCCTTCTGGTCCAGATCAGAACTCTGGGAGTCAGCTGGGCAGGGGGGCTGTGAGGATGACCACCCTGGCCTGGGTAACAGGATCTGAGACCCTTAGCAAGGCTGAATGAAGAAAGAAAACTTCCCACTTCAAACACCCCTTTTTGCAGGTTCCTGCCTCTAAGGGGTCACACAGAGTCAGACACAACTGAAGCGACTTAGCAGCAGCAGCAGCAGCAGCAGCACTCCTACAGGCCCCTCCAGGGGTCTTTGACATGCATCCCAACAGCTCCTAGCTGAACTCTCATCCTTCAGTTCTTCAGCTCCCACTGGGTTTCACCTCATTCCAGTCAAGACCCCCAGCTCCTTTATCTCCATTGTATCTCTGCATGCCCTTAAGGCCCACATCTCAGATCATCCTATCACTTCCACCAGCTCATCCTGTAACCTGAGCTCTTTGTCATTTTTCTCTCTCCAGCTCCAATAAGCACCTGGTCCACAGTAGGCACTAGAAAAATGTGTCTTCTAGGGAGTCTCCTGGTGGTCCAGTGTATAAGACTCTGCGCTTCCAATGCAGGGGGCACAAGTTCGATCTCTGGTTGGGGAGCTAAGATCCTGCATATCACATGGTGTGGCCAAAAAAACAGCAACAAGTGTTTCTTCTATTTCACTGCCTAGCTCCCCTCAGAGCCTCTGCTGCTAGTCCTCCTTCCTCCAACAAGTTGAGAAAAGAAATCCACTCCCACCCCAAGCTGCTTCATCCCAGGCCAATAGGCACCCACAGTCCCACCCACTCAACCAAGGGGCTCTGAGGCCAGCCCACCGGGTACGCACCTGAGCTGGCCCCTAGCCTCATGTTCACACGTGGCAGCTACTCAACAGTAAGTGAATCAACAGACCTTGCAATGGCTCTCCAGTACCAAAAATGAAAGTCCAAAGTTAGGGAAATGTAAAGATTCCACTTCCCTCTATGGGTTCTCTCTCCCTCCCTGAAGTTTCAGGTCACTTCATTACCTGAAAGCTCTATAATCTCTTTTTTATCTCTAAGGCTTTCCAATTACCTGGATCAGCTTATTTCTCTTTAGAAAGCCTTCCAGTCAGTCTCCCCGCAGGTCTGGTTAGGGGGTCTTTGCTGGGCTATCATCACTTTGTGTAGTATATACTTGTCTTCTTATCTGTCTTCTTGCTGACTGTGAACTTCCTGAGGGCAGGAATCATGTTTACTGCTAAATTCCCAATGTCTAAAGTGCTCAGTAATTATGTGTTGAAACAGTTCATATAAACAGGAAGGAAGAAAGGACAAAGGAAGCACTTTTCCTTGTTCATTCAGAAGAGGAAGCAGGAATCTGGGTGAGGAGTCAGACAGAAGGTATGAGTCCCCAAAAGCTGCACTGGGAGCAGAAGCACCTGGCCCAAACCCAGGCCCCTCCTCCCCAACTCCACGGAGCCCCCCATGCCCTGGCTTTCCAAGATCAGTCAGAGTTGCAGGCTGGCCCTTCCCACCAGAGCCTGGGCCAAGTGCTGTGACCCCTCCCCGGCTGGCGTGGGCCTCCAGAGCACTGCAGGGCCCACGGGCACCCAGGTGGCAGCTTTGTGGGCAGCTCAATGGCTCCTCTGTTCCATTCCTGGCTCTACACCTGCTCCAGGAAGCGCTGGCCCTCACCCTAGGCGGAGGTGCCCAGAAAAGCCACCCACAGGACCGGGATCAGGAACAGCAGCAGAGATGCCTGCTGGGAGGTTGGCAGGACAAGCACCTGCCCTGGACATGGGGGACCCCCACCAGAGACCAGACCTGCTTTCCCAGTGGCTTCCAGGTCATGTGAGGAGGCAAACCATTCAGGTGCGGAAAAGCTGCCTCTGCCGGCTTCTGACACCTTTGCTCCACCATGACTTACTTTATGGGCCCTCTACCCGACTCTGATTAGTCCATTTAGTCAAGGCTATGGTTTTTCCTGTAGTCATGTATGGGTGCGAGAGTTGGACTGTGAAGAAAGCTGAGCGCCGAAGAATTGATACTTTTGAACTGTGGTGTTGGAGAACTTTTGAGAGTCCCTTGGACTGCAAGGAGAGCCAACCAGTCCATTCTGAAGGAGATCAGCCCTGGGATTTCTTTGGAAGTAATGATGCTAAAGCTGAAACTCCAGTACTTTGGCCACCTCATGCAAAGAGTTGACTCATTGGAAAAGACTTTGATGCTGGCAGGGATTGGGGGCAGGAGGAGAAGGGGACGACCGAGGATGAGATGGCTGGATGGCATCACTGACTCGATGGACATGAATCTGAGTGAACTCCAGGAGATGGTGATGGACAGGGAGGCCTGGCGTGCTGCGATTCATGGGCTCGCAAAGAGTTGGACACGACTGAGCGACGGAACTGAACTGAACCCGACTCTGATGTGCTCACTGTGGTATATGGTATCGGCCTGGTACACAGTAGCTGCTCAGTGCACATTCTGGATGCTCAAAAGGCCTCCTGCTCCCCAGACTCCATCTTTTGGAGAGACACCAAGTCTCAGTCCCCCAATCATCCTAACTGACTGACCAGTAGGGTCTGCTGTGGGAGCAGCCAGTCAGGAGAATGGATATTTGATGGGGATCAAAGCTTTTGGCTCAAGGACAGAGGGGAGGAACGGACAGGGAAGGCACCTAAAACAGGGCGGATATTTCGGCAAACCCTCTAGTAGTTGGAACGCTGCTGAAATGCTGAACTATTTCCAAACTAATAGGTGAGTAGCTGCTGCCCAGAGGGCCCCCTGCCAACCAGGTCTCCTTCCCCTCCTGCCATCTGGCAGGGTGGCTCCAAGACCCTGCTCTTGTGCCTGTTCAGTTGGGCAGTGTCCCTCCCAAAGTTGCTGTCTGGCTCTGCCTTTCCTTCCTGCCCAGGCCTCTCCTGAGGGAGCTGGCAGGCCCACCATCTGGATCCACCCTCCCACTCTGCAGCTGGACCCTGCTAGGAGTTCCTGAGCCAATCCACGGGGTTCTTAAGGCCAGGGGAGCAAGGGGGACATATGTCACAGGATTTGGGCTGTGTAATGTCTCCAAAGTGTACCAGTCCCTTTCCTCTATCTTTCATTTACATTTAATGTCTGGAAGCCTCTGGTCTTTTCATCTGTGGAATGAGGATGGTATTAGTATCTGTCTCACAGGATTGGGTAGAGGACAATGAATACAAAAAGTCTTTGGCCCAGAGGCTGGCATGGAGTCCAGTGCTCCATCAGTCTTGGTCCTGATGATAATCTCTTGTATACAGGCACTGGGGCCCCAGAGTCCACGCTTGTCCAGGGAGCACAGTTTGCAGCAGTGGAGACAAGAAAGTCAGAGACCCAGGTCTCCTGACTCTCAGTGCCTTGCCACAGATTTTCCAGAAGAACTGGGAAATGTAGCATCTTCCCTCCTCTACTTGTAGATGTAAAATACACCTTAGCATGTTAAAGGCTATAAGAAGTCCTACAGCCAAAAGAATAAACTAATTTTGTCTAATTCAGCATTTCTCCAAACTATTTTAACCATGAAATCCTTTTACCACTGAAAATCTGTCAGTTTCCGAAATGGTGTACTACTGATATTTACCTTCCTAAAGATCAAACTTTTTGCACTTTCTGTTCCCACTTACCGGAATGCCCTTCCTAGTATTATCTGCCAGGGAAATGCCCTCACATGAAGCAAATTTGTTATTATCCTTTTCTAACCACAAAGCAATGCTATGCCTGTAAAACATTCAAACATCACAGACATGTACTAACTAACCCTTACTACTCACCTTTGTAAGACACTTATAAGGTCTGTCTGAGGCCACTTTGGGATTCGAGGGCAAGTGCTGGCCTTCAGCATTCAGGAAATTGTGAACTCAGCATGGAATGCAATCCTCATTCCTTCTTTAATAGTCTCCTTCCCCTTGTTCATTAGCAACTGCTTAGTGACACTTCCTCTCTCTGCAGGGTTCCTTGAGGCAGGTGCAAAGGTCCCATGCAAGATGCTGGCAGTCAGTCTGAATTAGGCTGCCCCAGTGGGAACTTGAGCTTTCCTAACTAGCTGTGAAACCAAGTAAGCGTGACTCAACATTCCTGGTCTCCCTATTTGTAATGCTGGAATAATAACAGACCAGACTTGTCCTTATAGGGTTGCTGTGAGGATCAACTGTCTAATATATGTGAGCTGCTTCAAACAGTGCTAGATATGAGGTAGAGGCTCAGTAAACGTCCATGATTACATTGTTAGATACGAAAAGAACAAATTTCGGGATCCTTCAGGAGCTCACAGTGACACACACACACAAAACAAGCTCCAAAAGAGAGAAGCACCTTGAAGCGCTATGAAGCTACACCACTGGACCCCAGGCTCTGGAAGCATGACAGGCTCACTGTATGCAGTGTCTGGGCCCCTTCTCCGCTCTCCTATCATACCACACTGGTTCTCCAGGGCAGCTCCAGGTACCCCTCCAAGCCCGGGACCCCAGCCAGCTGCTCCCATTCCGGTCACAGGCTCCTGCCTGTTTCTGGCTCCCAAAGGGAAAAGCACCAGGGCTGTGGTGTCACTGAGTCAACTGCCCAACAAGCCACAGGTGTCTTCCAAAGGAGGGAGTGTCGCAGCGTGAGGAGGCGGTAGTGAAGAGAGTGGACAGGCCTGCCACACCATCCCACAGTCACCGCGGGCCTCGGCCCTCCTCGACGCACCAGCGGCAGGGGGACCAACAGCAGCACAGATGACCAGCCCGGGCCGCAGCGGTTCAGAGGTCTAACCAGTCCACAGAGGTCCCTTGACCCAGACCCTTCTCTCTTCCTCCATCACTGGGGACACGAGGACAGGTGTAAGATAAACACATCAGACCTCCAGATTCTGTGCAAGTCATAAGAAGGAAAATTAAAGCAAACAAACCCAAAAAAGGCAAACCTCAGCCTCCCAGGCGGTGCTTGGGCCAGTGTCATTTAATGATACTCAAACACTCCATAAACACCGGCCAAGGGAGGGCCCCTACCTGCCCTCCTAACCCCAGGGCAGGCATGGAACCCAGAATGTATCCTTCACTTCCTGTCTATCTGTTCACTCATTTCCAAATTGGGCCTGGAGGATCGAAGTCCACATGAAAACCATCTATGAGGTATAGCATCTGTTTTTCAAAGTTCTTAATACTTTGGGCCCTGTGAACACCAATGAGAATCCAAGAGCTGTGAGCCTTTTCGCAGAAAAATGCTCGCTCACCCAAATATCTGCACACTATTTCTGGAGGTTCGTGAACCCTAGAGGCCCCTCTTTGAGCTAGGAACAAGAACTTTAGTTTCAGTTCATACAAGGTGCCTGTCTTATTGCTCACATCACCTCTCTCTGTTTTGCTCTCACACTCACTCATTCTCTATCTCTGTCCGTCTCTCTCACACGTATCTTGGCATGATGGAGGCAAAGGACACACTGTGCAGATGGTCAGAGGCAACTCAAAGCTTCATCTAATCAGGGCCCCTCTCCCATCCCCAGCCCCCTTTGCTAATTAGATCAGGTTTTTCCTGTTGAAAGTCTGAGAAAAGGGAGCAAAGCAAGGGAAGGTATAGCTCTCTAGCCCCTCTGCCAGAGCACAGCCTGATGGCCAGACAGGGCCCAGGACCAAGAGGGAGCCTTCCTGCAGCCAGATGGTGAGGCCCCGCCTGCCTGGTGCAGGGCGCGGCTCCTGCTGCTCCCACACCTGCCCTGCCAGGCCTGCCCAGATGGCCACCCGCGCACCCCTGCCAACTGCAGCCGCGGGTCTCAGGGTGGGCCAGCAGCCAGAGCTGTGCATGGGGAGAAGGCTAATGGTCTTGAGCCCCCAGGCCTCTCAGGGTCCTGTCTGAAGGCCTATTCTCTCCTGCCCCCACATCCACTGGGCTCATTCCTCTTCAATCTCTCTGGCTCATCAAAGAAGCATTTCCACCCATTTCATCAAACCTCATGATCCAGCCTCTCTCAGAGGGTTCTGACCCACCCAGCACCAGCTGCTGGGCTGCAGGAGAGAAATGAGCCAGCCCAAGGCAAAACCTGGGGCCCAGCTTCGTCGCACCTCAGGAAGTAACCCAAAAGCAACAAGCCAAGGGGACCTGCAGGGCTAAGAGGGGGGGAAACAGAGACTAAGGAGAAAGCAGCCACGCGGAACAGAAACACTGGCTGAGCAGGGGCTCAGGGGGCCAGGCTGGCTCACTATCTAGAAGCCACAACTCTATGCAAGCTCTGCAAGCATGGGCTGACACCTGGGTTTAGGGTAAGGGGCTCAGGTGTGCAGTCTGGGCTCTTCCTAAGAAGATCCAAAGTCTGTTCCTAAGGGAGTGGAGCTGCTCTCTCTGAAAAGTGCGGGGAGGGGGCGGGGGGGGCACCCCCAGGTCAGCATCCCTGCCCTGGGGCCAGCTCAGATAGCTTCCTGGGTCTTTCTCACACACCCACTAAACCACTGAGTGCTCCATTTCATTTCTGTCCCCACAACTGACAAAGGACTCAGACACCGCTTAGCCCACAAAGTCTGAACAGCCCACAGATCACAGAGCCGACTAGGGGAAGAATGGATGCCCTCGGTGAGAAGAAGCTGTGGGTTTCCACATGGTTGTGTGGGCACAGCCCCTTCCTTGGGGTCTCTGTGAGAATATGGACACGGGGAGCTTTAGTTAGGGGAATTGCTCACCCTCAGGTCACTATGGCAATGGACAGTCACCACTTAGGACTTATTTATGCCCCACCCCTCTTTATCCCAAATTCTGTGTCAGGCACTTGTGAGACATAATATGAGGACATGGTCCTCGTCCCGGAGGAGCCCATGGCTTGGTGGGCAGCCTGTTATGCCATTCCAAGAGGACGCAGAGAGGAAGAGGGCCAGGGACAGTCCAGGCCCACATGCCCATAGGCAATGGTCAGGGAGGAGGAGACTAACTGGTCAATAGTAAGAACAAAGCCACTGCCGCCGCCACCACCACCATCAACAGGGAAAATTAGGAAGAAGAGGAGCCTAAGGACACGTGGGGACAGCACAGCCGCCTTCTGCAGGCGAAGGGTCTGCAGAATGGGCAGGATGGGCAGCTGTGCCCCATGGCAGGAACTCAGAGAAAAATAACTCACATTCCTGAGGCTTCTCTCTGAGCCCGACACATCTCTCTTACCCAGGAAATTGGGCAGAACAGCATCACACTTTCAGCTGAAAACCTCAATACTGGAGCCAATGGATTCAGACAGCAACTTTGCTCTCCAATCAAAGAAAACAGTGTTCTCTGCTCAGGAGAGGGGAGTAAGCCCCAGAACAAGCTCCCAGAGGTCAGTGAAGAGGGACAACAGAGCCAGGGCCACCCACAGAGTCACCTTCCTAGAATTTAGGGCCACAGGGGGCCTGAGGATAGCTTTCAGCTCTCAGGCCACACTGGGGTTGGGCTCTACCTGGGGCTTTGAGCCACAATGCATGTTCTTGAGAATGGTGAGAACCCTAAGCTTGACGATCCATGAAAAGTTCTAGCCATCCTTAGAATGGACACCAGGAGGACGAGGCCAAGAAGAGAGAAGGAGTGGGCTCAGTTGCTTAGTCCCTTCTGGGCAACAGGTTCTGAGCACTGATTGTCCCCACGCTGCTAAGTCGTGTCTGACTATGACCCCATGGACTGCAGCCCGCCAGGCTTCTCTGTCCATGGGATTTCCCAGGCAAGAATACTGGAGTAGGTTGCCATTTCCTTCTCCAGGGGATGTTCCCGACCCAGGGATCAAACCTGCGTCTCCTGCATTAGTAGATGGATTCTTTACCACTGAGCCACCAGGAAAGCCCGACTGTCCCCATACCTGAGGAGATAGGGAAGGAGAGCAGGAGTGGCCCTGTCTGTACCTCAGTGGTCAGCATCCTTGGTGAAGAGATGCATACTGCTGGTTCTGGCTTGCTAAGAAGAACAGTCTACCCTGCTCAACAGACCACTGGTCTCCAGCACCACAGGTTAAGGCAAAAGCCAGCTCTTGCTGTGTCCGGGAGAAAACCAGCCTTCACCTCCTTCCTGGCGCTTTAGCACCTGCAAAGATGCTAACAGAAGGTGGGAAGGAGCTTTGTGCTCACTCTGCCCTGGCGGGGGGGTAGGGGGGGGGCCCCGGGGGAGGGGTCAGAGATCAAAGGGCAGTGAACTGCTGCTCTCGCAGGGTTGAAAGGCCATAAACTGGGGAGAAGTGGGGCTCAAATCCCGTTAGAAAAAGGCTCCCTGATTAGACTCCGGGGGCTGAGATGAGGAGAGCAGAACCTGGGAGGGGGAGGGTCACTAGTTCCGGGGCGATAATAAGGGAAAGCGGCAGAGTTTGGGGCGCACGTCCCAAATTAGAAGGTCGAGAATCTGAACAAAGGTGGATGAAGCCTCCGAGCCCCGGGGTCAGAGACTAAGATCGTCTCCTCCAGGAACCGTGACAGTGAGGGGCCCGGCCCCGGTCAGGCCACCTTTGTCCCTCTCGTAAGCCTCAGACCTCCGACCACCTCTCCTTCTGGCCGCCCCCTGCCCGGTGTGGCACTCACCCTGTCGCTGCTGGCGGGGTGTCCAGAGATTCGTTCCTCAGGCGGAGGAGCTGGGGGGCCAGGGGTCTCGACCCGAATAAGGCGGTGGGGGGGCGAGCCGTGGCGCGGGGGCGGCGTGGGGCCGGGGGCGGCGGGGGTGGCTAGGGCAGCGGTGCCGGACGGCCCCCCGGAGTAGGGGTCTTCGAAGTCACGCTCCCTCTGCAGCCGGTAGGCAGCCAAAATGTCCGGGGGAGGTGCGGGGGGCGCGGCCGGGGAAGGTGCGGGGGGCCGGTAGTCCGGCTCGGGGGGCGCCGGTTTGCCCCCACCTCCGCCGCCGCCGCCGCCGCCGCCCCCCCCCGCGGAAGCCCAGATGCTCCCGGAGCCACTTGGCCACTCCGCCGCTGCCGCCCCCTCCTGGGCCCGCTCCTGCACCCCCGGCGCCGCGGCGCGATCCTGCCGGACCACCCCCCGCGCTCCCTTGAGCCCGCGGCCCCGGGCCGGAGCCGGCCGGAGGAGCTCCGCTCAGTAACATGGGGCCGGCCAGACTGAGCTAGGGGAGAGTGGTGGCCGGGCGGGGGGGCGGGGAGGGGGCGGAGCTCCGTCGGGCGGCGAGAGGGGGCGGGGCTCGTCGGTAACAAGGGAGAGGCGGGGTTCCGCTACCTAAAGGGGTCTACCTCGCACCCCGCCCCACGGAGAGGAGGGGGACGGGCTTCCAGCCTGTGTGCTCGCCGAAGACGCGAAGTGGCGACCCCAGGGCAGGGCATCCGACTCCTGAGGATGGACTGAGGATAAATCCTCCACGTGTCTCCACGCCTGTCCCTGCAGGGGCTCACCTGCCCACGTCTATTCCCCGCCCCCCCACCTCCCACCTAGCGCGACCTCGAGAGGGGAGTCCTTAGACTCCCGGATTCCTGGCCCTCTGGCGCCTTCTGCCCCTCCCCAAGGCCTCCCAACTGGGAAATATCCTAGGAGGAAAAGCTGGGGTTGGGGGCAGGCAGAGGGAAGGCCGAGATGGGGGGTGCTCGGTAGGACCAGTCTGTAACTACCGGGTTTCGGCGTGCTGCTATGGGAGCCCCACCTACCTCCTCCCATCCAACCGCTCTCACTGCACATACTCGAACCCACTCCAGGCGGACATCTCACATCACAATCAGCTCCCTAGAGGCACCCACTTCTCCCGAGTGACTTCCACACACGCCCTCCTCACAGGCAAACAGCCCTTGCACAAACGCCTCCCACCCCTGAGCTCACCCACTCTGAGCAGGTCGACCCGGCCCTGATGGCAGAGAGCGCAAACACGCAGAAATCCTTTCATGTCCCGGGTTTCCTTGTCCATCAGATTAGTGACAGAATAGAAACAGACAAGTCAATAAATCAAGTCAAAAAACAGTTCCATGTTGTCTGTCACAAACCACTTAATCCCCAGAGGCTCGGATGCTGAAGGGATAGGCATTTTTGTCTTAGAAATAAAGCCAATTTCTCCCCAGAAATATTGTAGCCCTGAGGCCCGACTCCAACACTTGCTTTTGACTGTTGGAAAGACAGCCGCTTCACTTCATCAGCCTCCATCCCTCTGACACCACCTCAACATCTCCCTGGCTCTTAGGCTCATATCTGCTTTGTGAGGGAGCAAAGAGCCACCTGAGGCCCCAAAGGGAAGGAAGCTCAAAACTGGAGTAGAGTAAGATGTGACGGCAAAACTGAGAATCTCCTAGGGTTCCCAGGGCCCCAGGTCTCAAAATATCTGCTGAGTTTCTGTTTTGTGCTTCTCAGGACGGTGCTTCTCAAACTATAAAATGAACACAAATCTCCTGGGGAATTTGTTAAACTGAAGTTTCTGTGGTCTAGCTGGGATGGAATTTTGGTGGAATTCTAACTGGCTTCCAAGTGATACAAATGCAGCTGGTCCTCCACTCTTTGAGGGGCAGGACTGTAGGAGATACTGAAATGTCTGATACTGTGTATGGTTTCATGAGGTATAACAGAGAAAATATCATGCACATCATAAAAATATGCAGCTTCAAATATGACTAATGGACTTCCCAGGTGGTCCAGGGGCTAAGACTCTGTGCTCCCAAAGCAGAGAGGCTGGGTTCCATCCCTGGTTGGGACTAGATCCCTCATGCCACAATTAAAGATTCCACATGGAACAATTAAAGATTCCATATGCTGCAGCTGAAAGATCCTGCATGTCACAATGAAGACTGAAGATTCTGCAACTAAGACTCAGTGCAACCTAACAAATAAATAGATATTTGTTTAAAATTGACTAACAAAGCAAAGATATAAATAAATATCTTTATTTATTATAAAGATAATAAATTCTAGAAGGATGATCCAGTAGATTCATATTGGAGGGTCTCCTCAATCACCTGGTGTTTAACAGTAATTGTGGGCTCCAGACACATCTCAGGATCAAAGGCAAGACCCTCCTCTTGCCACTGATTCTTACCTTCCTCACATCTGCGAAGGGCATGATGACTGCTGTGTGAAGATTAAGGGAAATCATGGACATGGAATGATGGAAATGATGGAACAGGCTTTGAAAACTGTAAAGTGCTTACAATGGTAGGTGTCGAATGAAGCCACCTATGTTTAAGAAATACAGAGCTAAGCTGCTGACAGTGCAGAGGAATGGAATCAAATAAGGTCTGCACAAAAGTTGTCAGGCTTCACGCAGGGGGTAGACCTGAACTGGGTAGGGTGTGGACAGATGAAGTAAAGGACTAAATGGTTATTCCAAGCCAAGAGGTCAGCATGGGTTGAGTGAACCAGCATATCATTAGAAGTGAAGTTGCTCAGTCATGTCTGACTCTGCGACCCCATGGGCTCTAACCTACCAGGCTCCTTCGTCCATGGGATTTTCCAGGCAAGAGTACTGGAGTGGGTTGCCATTTCCTTCTCCAGGGGATCTTCCCAACCCAGGGATCGAACTCAGGCATCTCAGGCAGACACTTTAACATCTGAGCCACCAGGGAAGCCAGCATATCATTAAGAAGGGGTGAATTCATAGTGAGGAAGATTAGGAAGTAAAGTCACATGAGGATGGGGGAGGATATCATAAGGATAGTTTAAATGATAATTAGAGAGCTCTAATACTTTATGTACCCTGTGAACTTACTTTTGTCTTAAACTTCTGTTAATGCACTTTCAGAATCAGGCATTGTTGAGTACCTCATGGGGCCAGGTAGCTTGCTAGGAACCAAGGATACAGATGTGAGGCCCTCAAGACTTGGATGGAGTTTGCCAGATCCAAAGTCTTGTACTTAAGCCTGTTAAGCATTGCACCATAGACTCAGGATTCTGAAGGTGATCTGGGTGTTCCCATCATTCAGTGCAAAGCCTGTCATGTGGCAAGAGCTTAACAAATGTTAAAATGAATAAAGATCATTTCTCTTGTTATTTTTATATAGCTATAATTGTGGTATACACAATTTTGTATCCTTATTTTTTTCACTGAACATTGCATAATTTCCCCATTTTTATTATTCTTCCAGTTTTTTTTTTTTATTTCAAACTTACAGAAGAATTCAAAGAAAGTACAGGGGAAATCTGTATACCTTTCACCTAGATTCACTACTTTGTAATATTTTGCCACATTTGTTCTACCCCTTCAGCCTTTTTCCCCCTTAACGATTTGATGCAAGTTTCAGTTGTCATGATGCTTCAGCTCTAAATACTTCAGCAGCCATTCCCTAAGAATAAGGAATTCTTCTATGGGGCCACAAACCATTATCATTAATAGCATTGTCTATTATACAGTCCATATTAATTTTTTTCCATCCCTCCCCACAAATGTCATTTACTTGGGTTACCCAGGTGGCTCAGTTGTAAAGAATCAGTCTGTCATTGCAGGAGATGCAAGAGATGTGGATTTGATCCCTGGGTCAGGAAGATCCTCTGGAGGAGGATAGGGCAAGCACTCCAGTGCTCTTGCCTGGAGAATCCCATGGACAGAGGAGCCTGGCAGGCTACAGTCAGTCTATAGGATCACAAAGAGTCAGACTTGATTGAGTGGCTGTGCACATACATACATATATATATTTGGGATTTTTTCCTTCCTGATTCAGGATTTACTAAGGTTTCCCTGTTGCACTGTTTCTTTACTCTCTTTAAAATCTTGAAATATTTCCCTTTTTTTTTTCTTGCTAGTTTGTTCATGACATTGCTCATTTTGAAATGCCCAGGGCAGTTGTCATGTAGAATGTAGCACATCTTGGATTTTTCCATAGTTTCCTCATGATTAGATTCAGGCTTGACTTTTTTTTTTTTTTTTTAGAAGACCACTACATTTGAGATGATGTGGACTTTCCAGTGTGTTACACTGGCAGGCCAGTCAATAGTGCTCATTGTCTTTTATTGGCGATGCTAGACTTGATCACTTGGTTAAGCTGGAGTCCATCAGATCCCTCCATTTCACATTTTAGAGTAAGTTGTGGTGTGATAACCTAAGACTATTAGCTCCCATCATGTTTTACCCAGTGGTCTTAGCTTCCATTGTTGATCTATGCTTACATTTGTTATTACACTGGGGATTGCAAAAGGTGACTCTAATTCTGTCATTCTGCATTTGTTATCTGGCATTCTTCTGTAAAGAGAGATTTTCTCCTCCCCACACCCCTCTGCCCAATGCCTGTGGTCTCAAAAATTATTTTTTTAAAATTTAATATGTATAATCCCTTACCATCATTTTTTTTAATGCTCAAAACTGTCCTAAATTGGGCCAGTAAGAGCCCTTTCAAGAGGCTTCTGGATTCTGTTGACTTGGTCTTGCCAGTCTTTAAACACTTGCTTTTTCACATAAGATATTCCAGACACAAATTGTACTTACAGGTCTGCGGTGCTTGTACTTGTAATCAATTTCTTTAAAGGGATTTTACTCCCTTTAGTTGGAGATGGCAGTTAAAAGTTGACTTTGTACTTTAAAAATGGCTATTTAATATCTTATCAAATGAATATACCTTAGTTTAGTTTATCACTTTATTTGTTGAGCATTTAGGCTATTTCCATTCTCCTCCCTTCTAAATAGCTGTAATAAACATCTTTATGTGGATAACTTTTCCAAGTTTAGGATTATTTCCTTTGGCAAGATTCCCAAAAGTGGAGTTATTGGGGCAAGAGTGTATATTTTTTTCTGATGCTTGTTACACGTTATCTGTTTGCTCTCACAGAAGGTTTTAAAAGTCAAGGACTTTTATGTGTTAAGACCAGTGATTTCTCATTTCTCTTTCTCCTTTCTCCTGTCTGGTGACCTCCTCTATGCTTAAAACCCTCTTCTCCCAAACTTTTCTTGAGATGACACCGTTCTCTTTTCTCTCAAGACAAATCCTCTCTTCCTCCCCTACCTGCTAAATTTGCACGTGTCCCAAAGCCTAGTCCTTAGTGCTCACTTCTCTTGCTGGGTACTGCGTGGGATGTCCTTACTTCTATTTGCTTGCCTCTGAATGCCCAGTCCCATTCTGAGCTCTCATTCCTTCTGGTTTTGTCTTCTTCTAAGTCTGGCTCTTGCCTTTGGTCTCCAGCCTTGCCTTGTTTTCATCTCTGTCCACAACCTTGAGAAAACAAACATATCCCAAATATATGAATTCTGTTCTTAGATATTCTGCATGTAGATGGAGCTTCATTTGAGTCATGTTTTCTATTTGTCTGGTATAAAAATAACATGGTTCTGTGTTGGAAGAATACAACTTAAAATGCAGCCATACAGCAAACTGGGCCACGTATCTTATTTATGGACTCCATAAGATATCTCTGTTCAGGTATTTATGGGGAGGCTGTATTCTTGGAACACAAACATAGTAGGATTCAGTTCTACCTTCACTGAACTTGAATTTTCTAACTTGAGTGGTTTGTGATTTAAGTTGGATTCTCACAATAAGATAAGGAAGAAATGGAAGTCCAGTTCAGTTCAGTCACACATTTGTGTCTGACTCTGAGACCCCATGGACTGCAGCATGCCAGTCTTCCTTGTTCATCACCAACTCCGGGAGCTTGCTCAAACTCATGTCCATCCAATCGGTGATGCCATCCAACCCCTCCTCCTCCTGCCTTCAGAGGGTCTCCAAATGAATTCTGACCTTCCAATCTGATCTTCCAACCTGAAATCAAAAGAGGGCCAATTCCCAGCAGAGCCCAGGCTCCCATCCAAATGTTTTTTTATGGGCAAGTTAAGGAATTCCTTTCCCTTATCTTATCAACCCAGAGTTCCACCCTCCCCAACCAGGAGCCTGTGCCTGGAGAGAAAAAGGACTGAATCAGGTGGGTGGAGATTCCCCCTGGGGTATGTATACTCATCCTGTAGAGGGAGATAGGCTACCAACGCAAATCTAAGACTTCAAGTTTAGTCTGATTTCTGGGAGTGAGGAGGAAGAAGAGAAGATGTCACCTGTATTATGCAAGAAGCAACCGGGAATATATGTGCATACATGTACCAGTTGACCCTAAGTGGTAAAGAACCCGCCTGCCAATGCAGGAGACATAAAAGAGGTTTCAACCCCTGGGTCCGGAGGATCCCCTGGCGGGGGGCGTGGCAGCCCACTTCAGTATTCTTGTCTGGAGAATCCCATGAACAGAGAGGAGCCGGAGGGCTACAGCCCATAGAGTTGCAAAGAGTCGGACACGACTGAGCGACTTAGGACTCACACGCATACATATACAAATATTTATTTATACAAAGACTGCCACAGAAAAATACATTGGAAACTAACGATGATTGCTAGATAGGGTGAAGAATGAGAGGGAGACAGTTTTCACGGGGCTTGTGCTTTGTATTCTCTATTTGAAAATGAACACTTTTTTTTTTAATGCATGAAAAGCAAAGAAATCGCGAGGCCACAGGGTCGCTGTTTTGTTGGTGTAGAATGATTTTGACACTGATTTTCAATTTTTTTCAGGAGGTAAAGTGTTACAATTTGTTTGCTCTAATGCTGTATTCAGAGGATTAAATGAGAATTATTGAAGGTGGCGATCAGAGGTGGCCCAGTTCTCAAAGTAGAGAGATGCAGCGTTTCGTTTCAAAAAAGTGAGTTATGATTTATATAAAGCGTCGTGGACTAGGGTGGAAAAAGGAATTTAAAAGTAAAGGCCCCTTGCCGTGCCATTGTCGCCACAATGCCGTGACTCGGATTCGAACCGAGGTTGCTGCGGCCACAACGCAGAGTACTAACCACTATACGATCACGGCGAGCTACCGGAGGCCTGCCAAGCGAACTTTCGGATTGTCTTCTTCAACAGTTATAGGCCTTCCCATTCTGCACGTCACCAAAGGGTCCACCTATGGGGCGGGTTCAGGCCTAAGGCCGAATCTGAGAATGCGCAGGCGCATTGCTCTTTTGCCAGATGCTCCGGTTCTCTCCAGTTTGGGTCCATTAGCTACCGGAGATGGTGATGCAGTAGGAAAGAGTGAGTTCCATGTAAGGGAGGTGGAAGTTTAGGGGGTACCACTTGGGCATCCAGGGACGGGACTGGCCGGAACGCAGAATGTTCATAAACTGTGTAACTCGCCTTCCTTGGAGGAATCCCCATCTCCTGTGTCCTGGAGACCCTTCCAGCACCGCAGACCCGCAGAGGGGAGCTCCTCAGGGCTTCTCCTTGTTGATTCCCCGAGTGACCGAACGCTGCCTCTGAAGGAGAACACCCCCAGAATTGGACTGGCCACTTAGAAGGGACTCCATTAATGTATCTCAACCTGCTGTTCCCCTCATCTGCAGCACTCCCTTCCTTGCTTCCCTTGCTCCCCCGACGGCATTGACTCGTCCGCTCACCGGTGCTTCCGCTGGAGGCGGTGCCATCCTCTGTTGTGTCCCTGGGCGCAGCAGGGAGGGAGCCCGGTTTTCCTCCTGGTTACATCGGAGTTCTCGTCCGCAAGGCGCCTAGAACCAGGCTGAGTCCACAGTAGGCAGTGCCTTTTTGCTAAACTGAGAACGTGCCACTGGTTCTAATGAGTGAATCCAGAGGGACCACCCGTCTTTCTCCATTGTCGTTTGCTCTAATCACTACCCGCCTTCCGCCCCTGCAGAGCAGTCGGAAGGATCCTGCTAAACCCGAGGAATCTCACTCCTCTACCTCTCTTCTCAGCACCCCTCGACTGCGGAGCCTTTAACAGCTCATCTCGTGGACTTCCCTCAGTGTCGTTCCCATTTCTTAGATACTTGCTTTCAACAGGTCCTTGAGAAGCGCTTAATACTACCTTTCCGACCAGGGCCTGTATGCGTCGTGGGGATGAGATAAAGAGAAGACCTGCAAAGAGGAATTCTCTTCGTTGCATTTCAAGACCTTAGTTCACGAGATTATCCTGGCTGCTTGCTGCTTGACAAATTCCCTTTCTGCCTGTAAGAGTTACTTCCAAGGTCACTTATTCTGCGAAGACTTCTATTACCGGAAGCCCATTTCCAGTGCTGCTATGGAAATTTGTACATGTCAATTTTAGCGCTTTGCCTCTTGAGTGTTCTGTGCTTTGTTTGGGTTGTGCCGGATAATGAGCGTAGCCTAGTATAAGCGGAAGCCTATATTCTTCCCAAATCCAGTGTAGCCAGACCTGGCGTAAATATCGTTTCTGTCACAAGGGGATTGGGATCCATTTTCGAGGAAATTGTCACAAACTGAAGATAAAAAAAATGGAGGAGAACGCTAAAATACAGCCCCCTTGCCGTGCCACTGCTTTCGCAATGCCGTGACTCGGATTCGAACCGAGGTTGCTGCGGCCACAACGCAGAGTACTAACCACTATACGATCACGGCGAGCTACTGGGGACCTGTCCCTTTAGCTTCTCGCCCGAGCTCTTCTCTGTTTAAAGCCCCGCCCCCTGGCTGTGACATTGCTGGTTCCCGCCCATCTCAAACCTCACAGCTCTGCCGGTGCGTACGCAGGCGCACTGTCTTTCAGCTGGCTCAATATCAGTCCGCACTCGCCTGCGGGTCAGATCTTGCCGCTTCACTACCGCGGTGCCGGGTATTTTGGGGTTATCTTACTCCGCATCTCGAAGAAAGTTGTGCTGTGGGCCCGAACTGATTTTCCTTTTTGTGAGAGTTAAGAGACAGTCCCATTCCCCGCCTTTTCAGACAGCACGAGCGCCAGGGCACAATGGGCGTGAGAGGAGACTGGCGCCGCCATTCGGGCGACCCGCTTTCGCAGGCCTCACATCCCCTCCAGGCTGCGTGAGAGTCCGGTTCAAAGGCCCGGCGTCCCAGGGGTCCTTTAGTTTGCAAAGTACTTTAACTGTTCAGGCGGATGACCAACCGAGACTTCGGCCCGGAGTCTACGGCGCCTAAACTCCGCTTCAGGCTTTATGCCAGAACCGGAGGGGCTGATAATGAGCGACTTGGGCGGGCGAGAGCCGCAGCTATCTAGACGAGGACGACACTGGGTGACGCGTTACTCGCGGCGTCCCAGTAGCTCGCCGTGATCGTATAGTGGTTAGTACTCTGCGTTGTGGCCGCAGCAACCTCGGTTCGAATCCGAGTCACGGCATTGTGGCGACAATGGCACGGCAGGGACGTCTTTTTTTAGACTTGGGAAGCCGTGTTCTTCTGCGGTTGTTCCCTAACTGCTTCTGGACATTAGGTCAGGGCTGAAATTATATTAATAACTAGGCAAAAAGAGACCCAGGGGCTTCAGTGAGTCAGCCAACCGTCATCTTCTGTGTTATGAGACTGTTTAATTTTGGGAGGTTGTTGCATGTGGTACTACTCATTCTCTTTCCTCATTTGCTATCAGTGGTGAAATCATATTTTGGGTTCTCAAAGCCTCACACTTGCTAGTCAATACTTTGGAGTGCAGGGATTATAGGAACACTGTGCAAACGTTTATTAAGAATTAGAAGAGTGCAGATTAGACAATACATTGTGACTAGCGAAAAATCTGACCGCTCTGGACGAATTGGTACCGGTAGCCACTATGAGGTTGGGGAAGACAGTCTGTGGCCTCCTTCTCAGCCTTCTAGGTGGGAGGGCTTTTTCTCCTTGAGGATTTTTTTTTCCCTAATCTACCTCAGGTTTAAAGCAAATATTATTCATTACTTTGTTTTGTGAGCACTTTATCCAGGTTCAACAAATTTGAGTCTGTCATTTGGGAATAGGCAAACGGAGTCAGTTTTGGAGTTAGCTTTTAGGTGGCTGGGCAGCGGCTGTATCACTGTCAAGGAGGGAATGAGATAGGACTTGGTGAACAATGAGTCCCTCCAGCTTCTCCCAGAGGACCTGGGGGTGGAGGGAGCAGGGAGGGCGGGGAGTGGCAGAGTAAGTCAGGAAAAAGTGGGGTTTTGCTCCCTTTACTGATAATCTGTCTACAAAGGCATACTGAACCCTGTAAAAGCAGGACACTGTGGAGTGCTATAATTTTCCAGGTCTCCTTACTGCCACTTCCCTAAATTTGATGTGTAAAGCCACATAACAGGACAGCTCAGGCCACAAGAGAATGGAATGAGGAAAGGTGAGCCTGAGAAACTTGCCCAACTTTGGACACTGATTTAGGTGTTGTCCATATAGAAAATCAACATCACGAGCAGAAAAAGAACCAGCCAACAGGAATGTGACAACCTCTGTTCCTCTGACCACTTAAATAAATACACAGGTTTTTAAATCTGCAACCTGGAATAAGGTGTTAGGGTAGGAAGCAATGAAAGGATCCAGCTTTTCTCCAGTGGCCCTCTCTCCAACCCCGTTCCTCTCCTGCTGGTGCTTCAGTGCTGGGCAATGAGCTGCTCTCAGAATCTGGAGAGAAGTTCTGGTGCAATCACTTTCTAAGAGCAAAAGGAGTCAACCAAGAAAATAAAACCCACAAACATACATCATTGGACGTAACCCATTCTAGCCATTCACGTCCAATCCAAGGCAACTGAAGTGTCTTCTGAGGTCAGGAATGTAGTAAAGAAAGCTGAACAGAAGGTTTCCAGGTGCAGGAAGATTAACAGAGGGGCAGTGTGTTCTCCTAGCTTCTGACTGCTGACCTTCTTGGCAGATATACAAATATCCTGGAGATGGGTGTATCCAGCTATCAAAATGACATAATATCCCCTCACTCGATTCCTCTTGTTCTGATTTCAGGCCCATAAAACAGACTTTTGGTAACGATATGCCAGCCCACGTAGACATTCCTGCAGGGAAAAGCATTGCTCTGAACAAGTTTCTGATTAGTTGGTGTTTGTTCTTCTTACTTTGCCATTTGGTTTAGACCCTTGAGTCTAGTTGGTATGATTCATTTCCCTTCAGTCTGCTTATCTCTTGGTGCGCTGACAAAATATGGAGTTTCCAGGCTGGCAAAGCTGAGAGCTAGAGACACTGGCCTGGGATGACCTCATAGAGACTGCTGCTCTGGGACACCCTCTCTGAGCCCTCAGCTCCCTCCCCTTGACTTCTTGATTTAAACCACATTTTTCTGTTTCTGATTCTGGGAATGTGGTCCTTCCTCTACCCCTTCCAGCTGGAAGGCAGAGCTCTTCTCTAGGGTCTCAGCATCAGGAAAGAAGCAAGCAAACCTTCTAGGGGCAAACCTTGAAGGGAACATATGTTTATATGCTTCACAGTGTTTGCTTAAACAATCAACCCCCATGGCTTTCTGGTCAGACTTGGTACATCTGGAGTTTTGACTGCTGTAGCTGCCAGTCACCACACGGGTGCAGTACAGACTGGACCAGCATCCTTTGGTGTCACCTGGAAGCTAGTTCAGATTCAGAATCTTGGCAGAAGATCCACAAACTGGAACTGCTGTATCAGAATCTTCATTTTAACAGGATTCTCCACAGATTATTCATTTGCACCATAGCGTTTGAAAAGTGCAGGTATGGTTGAGAGAACCACCTGACTCTAATGGAGCCCTTCATTATTTACGCTGTGAATTTTGGGGTTTAGTAGAAGGGACCTCGGAGAAGGCAATGGCACCCCACTCCAGTACTGTTGCCTGGAGAATCCCATGGACGGAGGAGCCTGGTGGGCTGCAGTCCATGGGGTCGCTAAGGGTCGGACACGACTGAGAGACTTCACTTTCACTTTTCACTTTCATGCATTGGAGAAGGAAATGGCAACCCACTCCTGGAGAATCCCAGGGACTGGGGACCCTGGTGGGCTGCCGTCTATGGGGTCGCACAGAGTCGGACACGACTGGGGTGACTTAGCAGCAGTAGCAGAAGGGACCTGCCTGAGTCTGCTGGGCTTCATTGTCTTCTGGGCTTCATTGGTGGGGTTGAAAGGGAAGTTTTGAGGAGGAGAAGATGGATTTCTGGGAGGGAATCACTGAGGGCCCATGTTTGGGGGCACTTAGGAAGGAGGCAGCAGCCCTGGACTTCCACTAGGAGGTACTGCACCCCAGGGAGTGGATGTAGAATGCTGAGGTCAGATGAAACTTACTCTTGAATATACCACTTTGACTTTAGCCCCTATAACACTGAGCCCATTCCTCAGGGATTCTCTGGACATTCAGGACTCAAGTTTCAGTTATTCACTCATTTAGCAAACTAGCATAGTGTAGCTAAAGTGCTGTACATCATGGGGGAACTGCAAAGCTGCATATGATACTTCTTGCCCCCAAAAGCTATTTTCTAGCTGGGAGAAAATACTAGCCTATAGCAACAGTCAGAAATGACACAAGAAATGCTATAGAAGAAAGACATCTCTTGCTGCAGTGGAAGGAAATTCTCCAAGGAAGAACTGACATAAACTTCCAGAATTGTAAAATTATTCAAGTTTATATCCAGCACTTCCCTCATTCTGATCCCCTTCCACCTCTTTATGTTGTCCTTATCACATTAATTCTCATTCATTTGATCAACTGTTTATTAATGGACTTCCCTGGTGGCTCAGATGGTAAAGCGTCTGTTTACAATGTGAGAGACCTGGGTTCGATCCCTGGGTTGGGAAGATTCCCTGGAGAAGGAAATGGCAACCCACTCCAGTACTCTTGCCTTGAAAATCCCATGGACAGAGGAGCTTGGTGCAGGCTACTGTCCATGGGGTCGCAAAGAGTTGGGCACGACTGAGCAACTTCACTTTCACTTTCACGTGCCAGGTAGTGTTCTAGTTTCTGGGGTTATAGTAATGAATAAGACAGATACGTTGCTCTTGTAGACCTACATTCTAGTGTAGGAATCAGAAAGGAAAGTTAAATAAAAAATAAACAGAAGAAACTGTACCAATGGAAAATAATGTGTTAATAGTGTCTTCTTGTTCCCCGCCTAATATCCCCTCAGCTCCTTTGTCTATAGAAAGTATGATGACTGATAATAGTAAATTGCACACATTTGTGCTTTTTGTCTAATATACACAACTGTATAACCACCTCCACAATCAAGATCTAGAGCATCTGGGGACTTCCTTGGTGGTCTAGTGGTTAAGACTCCACCCTTCCAGTGCAGGGGACACACCCTCAATGATTTAACTAAAAGGTTGTTCAGAATAAAATTGGTTTTCATCTTACCTCTGATTTTTGGAAACCTCTGTTCTTGTAAATATATATTGCCAGCGTCATCTTGTCACTGGATGGGACTCTTTCAATGGCCTGACAATGGGCTCTTGAAGGGGTCCCACTTCAGAATACTTGGAAATGAATTGTCAAAGGAGACATACTGACAAAATAAAAGACGCATTATTGAAAAGGGGCACTCAGGCAGAGAGCAGCAGGGTAAAGGAACTGGGAAGAATTGTTCTGCCACGTGTATCTCGCAGTCTCAGGTTTTATGGTGGTAGGGTTAGCTTTCTGGGTTGTTTCTGGCCAATCATCTTGGTTGTGCCTTCATTTGATCTGACTCAGGCCCTTCCTGGTAGTGCGTGCATCTCTCAGTCATGATGGTTTTCAGCACAAGGATTTCTGAGAGGTTGGCGAGACATATTATCAACTGATATCTCCTCCCCTTCTTGGCCCCTCTTAGGTTTTCTCTGGATTGTTTTTGGGCCCCACACTGGTTTTGTGTCCTTTTGAAGCATCCTGAAGTGGGAGACTTAAGCAAACCTGTGACTGGTTGTGCCTGACCAAGGCAGGCAGTTTTGGTCAACAGTTCCCTAACAATCCTATTATCTTTAATTTGCTTGGGTCTCGGAAGACATAGTACAGATTTTATGGTTCTTAAAAAGAAAATTGTTGGAATGCTTTATTTATATTAAAAATATTCTTAAGTTATTTAGATATATGTGAGCAGTTTTTTGACAGTGGAAACCCTGGCAATTTTTAGAAAAAATTGTTGGGTCAATTCTGAGTGATTTAGGGGTCTGCTTTCCTGGAAACCAGCAAGGCAATGAAAGCTCAGTCACTGGACAACAGTGCCTCTTGAAATTGTACAGAACAGCTGGTGACTTGCCCTAAGGTACTTTCAAGGTAATGCAAAGGCCCAGCATTCTAATAAGGCAGAATGTTGGGATTGGAAAATGTGCAGAAAATGAGTCTGATAACACTTCATAACAGCTTTATAGAAAAACCTGTAGGTCTCCAATGGTCTCTTTTTAGCTCCTCCTAGGCAGTTGGTTATGTATCAAAAAGGGCAATAGTCTTTGTGATTTTGTCCTTGACTACCCCAAGACATGGCAGTGATACAGGTACAATTGTAGTCAACATCATTCTCCCACTTCCTGTCTCTGACTACTGATCGGCACACTCCTCCCCTTCTCCTTCAGCCTATTCTAATAGGGCTCCTTCCTGCCACCCTCTTCCTACTCTGGCCTCACCTCACATATATATGTATGACTTTATAATCAGGTCCCATACCCTGGGGTCCTGTTCTTTACTTTCCAAGATAATCAGTTAATCATTTAAGGTCTTATCTTAAATGCTTTATAAGTGTTTATTAGCCTTTGCTGAGGTTTATGCTGTGCCAGCATAAAGGGCTTTATTAGTTTTCTCTCTCCTGGGAAACGGGAAACACTATCATGTTAGCAAGCCACATGCTTTGCTGATTTTAGCTTCACTCTCTTTTAGACATAAGCTTTGGTTCCTAAGCTTTCCCTCTCAGGACTCTTGAACCTTCTTTCTTACAATTATTTTAAGAGAACTTTATCCAGTTCCCTTCAGGAGTCAGCTGACCTACTAAAGGGTTGAAGAGTGTTAAAAGTATTACCCTCCTACCCCAAAGTAACATGACCATTTTAATGGAGACACCTTAAGCCCAATTTTTTGATGCTGAGACCATGAGACCAAGACAGACCAAGGGAGAGAAGATTGTACCACCAGGGCCCCATGGTATGCCTGGATCTTCAAAGCATTCTTGTCCTGCAAAATCTGCCTCATTTGCGACTTAATATCTAAGATGTGGCAGGACTTCCCTGGTTGTCTAGTGGTTAAGACTCCAGCTTCCCCTGCAGGGGCATGGGTTCCTTCCCTGGTCAGGGAACTAAGATTCCACATGCCATGCAGCGAAGCAAAAAAAAAAAAAAAGGCAAAACCCAAATGGAAAAACAAGCAGAAATCTGAAATTCAAAGTTGGGGAAAAAAATTACCATTAAAAAAATATCTAAGATGTGGCAAGGGAGAAATGGAGTATAAGAAAAAGCAGTATTGTGTCCATTTGTGTGGAATAAAAGATATATAACAGGAAGGAAATTGGCTTGGGTAAGGGTGGGCCTAGAAGGTTTTTCTGCTTGTCGGAACCTCTCTGAGAATAAATCTGAAGTATTATAGAGGAAGCAGGTGTCATGTTCTGCTCAGGCTGTCATAATGAAATACCATTGACTGAATGGCTTAAACCTAATGTATGCATGTATTTGTGCTGGCCAGTTTATTTTCTGATGAGGACTCCCTGACTTGCAGATGGCCATCTTTTTGCTTTGTCCTCACATGGTAGAGAGAGAGCGACTACTCTGGTGTATTATCTTATAAGAACAATTTTTTGTTTGTTTGTTTGTCAGTTGTTAAGTCATGTCCTACTCTTTGCGATCCAATGGACTGCAACACACTAGGCGCCCCCATCCTTCTCTGTCTTCTGGAGTTTGTTCAGATTCATGTCCATTAAGTTTGTGATGCTATCTATCTCGTCCTCTGTTGTTGCCTTGTCCTGTTGTCCTCAGTCTTTCTCAACATCAGGTTCTTTTCCAATGAGTTGTCTCTTCACATCAGGTGCCCAAAGTATTCAACAGTAATAACAACAATATTCCTATTGGATTAGGGTCCTGCCCTTATGACCTCATTAAAGCTAATTACTTCCTTACTTTAAATGTAGTCACATTGAGGTTTAATGGTTCATCATATGAATTGGGGGTTTAGTAAGTAAGTGTTAGTCACTCAGACATGCCCAACTCTTTGTGACCCCATGGACTGCAACCCACCAGGTTACTCTGCCCATGAGATTTTCCAGGCCAGAATACTGGAGTGGGTAACCTTTCCTTTCTCTGGGGGATCTTCCCAACCCAGAGATCGAACCCAGGTCTCCCACATTGCAGGTGGATTCTTTACCAGCTGAGCCACAGGAGGAGACTGAATTGGGGGGAGGGGGAATGATTCAGTGCATTAGCAGTGCATTAGCAGTGAGGAGGTCTTAATCCAGACCCCTTGCTCTGTGCCCCAGAAAGGTGGGGGCATGTCCTCCAGTGGTAGAGCCAGCATTCTGGGATTTTGGAAGCAGGGACTGGAGGCTGGAGTGAGGCTTATAAATCTCTGCTAGGAGCTGAAGGGCACCCTGGGTACATGTAGTGGTACAGTATTTAGTGTTGGTTTCACACCCACACAGGCCTGGATCTCTTAGCATCCAAAGTTCCTCTGCTCAGAAGATCTAAGTTCTGTGGCCCACAGGTTCATAGCCCAGGGCCAATAGGTGTTCAGTTTAAGGGTTGTGAAAAGGACTCCCTGGCCTCCAAAATTCGTTCAGTCAACAACTAAAGAGCCAGGGACTGATCTAGGCACAGGGAAAATAAACTTGACTATGACAAAGCCCACCTCCCTCTTTTGCTCACCAATTCTGCAAAGCCCTTTACAGGGCACAGAAACTACATGGTTACTTCCTGACTTTGGTTCCCAGGGAAGCAGCCAATCTCTGATCTTTTCCTGAGGACAGATTTTGATCAGGCTGGAGAAGAAGAAGACAGGAAGGAGAAAAGGGAAAAGAGAGGGGGCTTTAGTGCCAAAGACTGGCTTCCCAGTCATCTGTGCTGTCCTTTATTCCATGTCTCAGACATGGCCTCTCCTTTCCATGCCCCTATCTGACCCAGGCAGGGCCCCTTCTCCTACTCTTTGTGATATGGTCAGTGGTTTCCTTGGAAAGGCTTGTAGAGGTGGAGAGGATAGGAGGGAAATGAGATGGTGGCCACCACTCTGTTCCATCTTTCTTGCAGGCAGGTTCTAATCTTTTAGGCCTGGAAGACAACAGGCCTGGAAGAGTTCTTGAGAACTGACCTATGGACTGAATCACAGGCAGAGTTTACAGACTTCAAAGCTAGTGCATCTGGGCTGCCCTTCCTTACTATCAGAGTTGCCTTAATTCCTTTCTGGAGAATGCCATTATATCAAAACTTATCTTTATTGCAATACTTGCTTCTAGAAGGCTTTATCAGGAACTGAAACAGCTTCCTGGGGGAGATGTGAACTGAGGGTCTGAATCAGTGCCCCAGCTGCAATGCCCCTATCACCACCCTCTGATTAGGGGAGATAAGGGGATTTGGGAACCTACGGGAGTTCTCAGCTCTACTTGAGAAATACCCAATGTTTGGATTCAAAACTAAGATTTCCACTTATCAGCAGTTGGGCAAGTTGTTTAACCTCTTTAAGTATTTCATCTTTCTAAGCCTGAGTTTCCTTGTGTGGAAAACTGGGATAGTAATAGTACTTTCCTCAAAGGTGTGTGGATAGGATTACATGAGAAAATGAATGAAATACATATCAGGCTTGGAGTAGTTCCTGAAATATGATAAATGAACAATATAGCTTTTTTTAAAAAGCAAAAGGATCCATATTAGGATGTTTATATTTCAGGTACTAAAGTTTTGGGAACATTTTACCATTTATACAAACATTTTTTCTCCTTTCCCTTTTGTTTTCATTTAGTAGGCAGACTCTCAATCTTGTAGGCAGATTAACTTATCACTTCCATTTTGCAGAAGTGGGACTCGAGATTCAAGATGGTTAAAATACTTTCCTTAAAGGCACGAAGTCATTTCTCATGGAGTCTCTGACTCCAAATCTCTCCAATCCTGCCTTAAAAGTAAAAAAAAAAAAAAAAAGAAGAAGAAGAAGAAGAAAGAGAGGTAGAAAAAAACCTTGAAATGCTTAATAACAAATATTTTGGCCAAGGATTACTTCCTTATAACTTGTTTTTCAAACAAGAATAGACTTTCACCAATAAGGTATACTTGCACCTAGGAGGAGGGTCAGAAGTGAGAAATGAACACCAGCTTTCCTAGACTTTGTCCAGCTCACAATTTAACCATGGGAAATAATTAGCTAACTACAGATCAATAAGGAATACTAGAGATTAGGTTTTTCTAATCAGAATCCAAGGCAAAAGTCTCCCAAGAAGTTCAGCAAATAGAAAATAAAGATTCTAGTCACAGTCCTGTAAGACTAATTGTGGGAGATTGTTGTTAATGCCGAATCTCTAGACCACATGACTGTGCTCACAGGGCCTCACTGAGTTCTTCATGAGCCTCATTCATTCCCCCATAAAGCCTTAAAAAATAATAAACAGTTAATTAGTCAGGCTGCACCGGGTCTTAGTTGTGGCACATGGGATCTTTGATTTTCATTGGGGCATGCGGGATCTCTTAGTTGCAGCATATGGGATCTAGTTACCCAACCAGGAATCAAACACCCAGGCTTCCTGTGTTGGAAGCATAGAATCTTAACCATGAGATCACCAGGGAAGTCGCTCCCAGGATAAAGCCTTGACTGCTCACCCCCCTGCTCCCTGACACACACACCCTTATCTCTGCCTGTCTCAGTCACCAGCTCCACTCTGCAGGGACTGAAGTGGTCTCCACAGGAGTTTGGGAAGCTGTTCCCCAGAGTTCTGACTATCACAGCTTTCTTAGGCAAGGCACTGCAAGATGTAACAGAAGTGGGAAACAGAGAAGAAGGGGCATGAAGAGACAGACAGAGATGAAAGAGAGAAGGGAGTAGAGTCAAAGAGACAGAGAAATTACAAACAGGATATCGAGAAAGAATCTTTAGGAATAAGATTTCTTAACAACAGAGCAGAAAGGTTAATTCCTTAGGACTTACCATAGTTTCACTCTGCTTTCTGTGGTGAAAGAACATTTGGTTGATCTTTCAAATAGGTATTTCTAGAAACTCTTTACTGAAAGAACGGGTTATCTAGTGGTTGGTCTTTGAATTGGCCAAGACCAATGCTTGCGGTATGGAAGGGTATTTATCATCTCTCTCCTCTATTTTCACACCCTTTACACTTTCAATGTCTCATTACTCTGAAGGGAACCTGTGTGGGAGACAAAGCTAAAGAGAAAAAGACCTTAAATTTCTCATAGACAAAATTTAAAAAACAGCAGAATTCCATAAGAAATGTCAAACATTTCAAAAAACAAATCATAGTTGAATATAGAAAACATTAAAAAATAAAAGGGTCCTTGGAAAACACTTGTCATTACCACCCCTTTAAATCTGCCATTAACTGTCCCCAGTAATTTTCATGGCCTGGTGTTTAGGGTCCACTCTTTCCAAAATTGTGACTTTGAAGAGATGGATCTTTAAATGCTTTCCTTTGCACCCTATTCTGTGTCTTTTTTTTTCTCCTTCACAAGGTCTTCTCTCAGGGAACTTCCCCTCTGATGAAAGGGAACAAAGGCCCTAGCTCTAGCCCAGACCCTGTACCTGGCTCGGGCATATGCCTAGCTTTACACAAGGCCAAGTGAGGAAAGTACCACTACGGGGACAGAAGGAGAAAGTAAGGATAAGGAATGCTTTACCTAGAGGGTAACAGAGGGAATTTGGGAGGAGATGGCATCTGACAAGATAAGTGTAATTTCATGTTCAGAACAATTGGTGCTGAGACATCAGTGAATCATCTAATTGGAAAGGACATTCAGGTTTTGGGGAAGACAGGAGAGTGAGGGGAGACTTCTCAAAGTCACAGGTAGAGAGAGGGACTGGATGTCATCTTCATGAAGTGGAAGGTGTATAATAGACTGTCAGATTCACTGCAGGCCCAAGTGCACGACCAGCAGAGCACAGAGTCCTTACACCGTGCCGATCAGGCAGTTGTTTGCAGCTTGATGCCCTGCACTGCTCACAGTCAGTTCAGTTGTGGTTAACAAGACAATCTTAAAGGTCCATTTTGCTCTAAAAATCTGTTAGATTCTACAAGATAACCTGCCTCACTCCTCCAGATAGCAGCTATTTTATGATCCTGGCTGGCGGCAAGGCCAGATGTAATTGAGCATGGGAGGAAGGGGAGGGCTGCGAAGTTCTTTTCCTTGGAACTTGATTTTTTTCAGTTACCTTTTTGGAAGCAGGATAATTTCTCAATCTGTTCTCTTCTTTAGCTGATAACAAGATAATGTAGATCTGTATCCACTTAACAGTAGCTCAGTTAATGATTGGAAAGTTGAAATTTTCATTTTCTGGTTCTCTGCCTTTCCTTTAAATATAATTCCTTCATTTTATTTATTTATTTAAGCCATGCTGCATGTAGAATCTTAGTTACTCGACCAGGGATCAAACCCACGCCCCTGACAGTGGAAGCATGGAGTCTTAACTGGACTACCAGGGAGGTCCCAATTCCTTCATTTTAAAGTTTTCCTCCAAAGATTGCTAAATGACATTAGTGTGGTATGAACACTGGTAGACTTATCCTTAGAGTTCAAGAAGGGATCACCCATGTGGGAAGATTTCATGGGTGCCAGAAAGGTCCTGATGATTAAAGCTATGCTAACTAACTCCTTTTCTTAGGGCATGATTTCTTCATTATTTGTTATCCACCAAGTGTTTCCTGTTGTGTTTCAACTCTAGGAGAAGCACTGTGCATTCGATCTGCAAATGATGCAAATGTTTTGACTGTTTGTTTGTGTGTTTGTGTTAATTGTGTTACCAGGCTGCTGGAGAGCCTTCCTGTCTGTCTGACAGATGGTTGAGGGCATCATAGAGGAGACTGGAATTTGTTTGGAGGTGAGACAGGAGCAGGAATGGTTTCATAAGTGTGAGACCTAGGCAGTCACATAAGGCCCACTCTCAGAGGGGTCCCATGCTTGCTTTGCTCTGCTGTCAACATCTGGCAATTCTTTTTTTGATCAAGGAGGGGCATGTTTTAGTTTCACACTGGGCCCCACAAATTATGGAGGTGATCTTGAATAAGAGAGATTCTTCTGGGGGCAGAAGACTATAGGAATAATAATACAAGTTGCATTGGAGTGGACGAAAAGGTACCATACACTACTCTAAGCTGTGAATTTGTCCATAATTATTTGTTTAATTGAAGTTAGGGGAAAAGCTGTCCCTATCAAGCATTGAGATAAGTAAACATTTCATATAAGTCAACTCGATTTAGGATTCTGTTGAATGGACACTATAGTTATCCACATTCGTTCTTAAACTAATGCTGCTTTGTTACAGCCAACTACCATTCTGTTTACAAAATGGTAGTCAAAAAATAAAAAAAAAATACAAAACAACAATAATGAAAAGAATCACACAAAGAAAGAGAGCAAACACAAACAAACAAGCAAAAAAATGATAGGCAAAGTTTTTATAGAGATGTCTGCTTCACCTCTTTGCCTATCCTCTGCCCTCCAGTGTAATCTGCTATTTTTTGAAGCTGTAGATCTGAAAGTCCTGAAAGGCAGAATGAAGACTTTTTAATTGTATCTATTCCTGCTGTAGAACCCAATACTGATCTTCACAGGCCTTTATTAAAAAGCTTCTTCCCGGAACTTCCCTGGTGGCAAAGTGGATGATTCTTATCCTGACAATGCAAGGGACACAGGTTCCATCCCTGGTCCAGGAAGTTTCCACATGCTATGGATCTAAGCCTATGAGCCACAACTGCTGAGCCTGTGTGCTGCAACTACTTAAGCCCATGCACCTAGAGCCTGTGCTCCACAACAAGAGAAGCTACCACAAGGAAAGAAGGCCACTCTCTACAATAAAGAGTAACCCCTGATCACAGCTAAAGAAAGCCAGTACAAAACAATGAAGACCCACTGTAGGCAAGATAAATAAAATTAAAAAGATGCTATAGGGGTTTCCCTGGAGGTCTTTTTTTTTCTTCTTCTTTTTTTAAAAAAGCTTTTTTCCAGGAGGACAGGACCGTTGTCTGTGTGGGTCATGACTGTGTCCTCAGCATCTAAGGTTGCATCCAGCACAATAGTAGGCACTCATAATCACTCATAGATTTCCACTTCTGGCCAAGATGCAGTGACAAGGTCCAGATTTACTCTCATCGTAAACAACTGAAAAGATTTTCAGATATTGCACAACAGACAGCACAGGATGGTGATCCTTGAAAGGGCAATAAGATGAACCCTGTGATTGTCTTAGCTTACTGCCTGGAAAGGGTTTCCAGGCCCAGTGATCTCATGGAGTTCAGAGTTCAGTTCAAGATGGCTGGTATTCACAGGACAGAGTACGGAGGAGGAGAGAGTAACAGAGAGAAGGCTGATAAGGACATGCATGTGAGGAAACCAATGAGACCTGAGAAAGAAGAACTGGAAAAGAGCAATCAGAAAAATCCTTAGAGCTTGCACAGGACTGGGAAACCACTGACCCAAGTGGAAAGACCTAACTCTTGGGGCATTGAGTCAAGTTCTCAGGAAAGGATTGTTTCAGTAGTAGAGCCAAATTAGTCCTAGTTTAAAGGCTGTTTTGTTTTTCTTTGGCCTCAAGACAGGTGGGAACTTAGTTCCATGTAGGAAACCCACACCCCCTGCAGTGGAAGTTCAGAGTCTTAACCACTGAACTGCCCAGGAAGTCCCTTTAAAGGCTGTTTTGAACCTCTCTTGCCTGGAAAATCCCATGGATGGAGGAGCCTGGTAGGCTGCAGTCCATGGGGTTGCGAATTCGGGCACGACTGAGCGACTTTACTTTCACTTTTCGCTTTCATGTATTGGAGAAGGAAATAGCAACCCACTCTAGTGTTCTTGCCTGGAGAATCCCAGGGAAGGGGGAGCCTGGTGGGTTGCCATCTATGGGGTCACACAGAGTCGGACACGACTGAAGCGACTCAGCAGCAGCAGCAGCAACAAAGCAAAAAAAAAAAAAAAAAAACAAGACTTGCTAGATTCAAACTGTTTCCAGGTAATAACTTAGCTGCATTCTAGAATGAAGTCCAAAAGTATTTAAAGGAATGCAAAAAAAATGCAGCACCCAAATGTGTAAAACTCGTTTTAACTGTCCTCTGACTTGAAATTACCATTTTTTAAAAATTTAAATTTACTTCATGTAATAATGCATAAAAATAAAGCTTGTAACAAAAGGGGAAATCAGTCAATAGAAAAAACACAGAAATGGCACATGATAGATATAGAGGACAAAACCTTTGAAGCAAGTATTTTAATATCCCATCCCATATGTATTAAAATATTGTTCAAGAAGATGGAAGAAGTAGGTAGGAGAGGAAGTAGGAGAGAAATAGGAGGTATAAAAAAAGATATAAAAAAGATATATTTGAAATTAAACTTCTAGAGATGAAAAAATACATCATCTGAAATGAAAAGTACACTGGATGGGGTTAGTAGCAGCTTACACATTGCAGATGAAAAGATTAGTGAACTTGAATACATAGCAATAGAAACTATTTGAAATGAGCAGAGGAGAGAGACATAACACTGTGTTAGAAATCTGTGGAATATCATCAAGGGCCTGCTACAAATCTGATTGGAGTCCCAGAAAGAACAGATGGGGGAGACAGAGAAGTATTTGAAGATACTCTATTTAAAAAATTGTATTATAAGGTATCTTTTGTTAAAATTCATTTTTTTAGTACATAGAAATATAGTTGATTTTTATAATTTGTTTTTGTATATGCTTGTAGAGATCATTCCCTCCATCATCCAGTTGCTCTGCAAACTCATCTGTACTTAGTATTGTAATTTTTTTTCTTTTCTTTCTTTCTTTTCCTTTCCTTTTCTCCGCATAACCCGCCTCCCTCCCCCGCCATCTTAGTTTTAGCCATTCTAATGGGTATACAATGGTATCTCATTGTGGTCTTAATTTGCCTTTTCCTGATGACTAATGAGGTAGCATCTTTCCATATGCTTTTCTGCCACCTGATATTTTCTTTGGTAAAATATCTAAATCTTTTGCCCATTTATCAAGTTGTTTGCTTGTTTTTTTTTTTCTCTCTCTCAATATTCAGTTTTGTGAGTTTTAAAAATATTCTGGTTGTAAGTTTATTATCAGATTTGAAATTTGCAAATATTTTATACCTATTTGTGGTATATCTTTTCATTCTCTTTATGGTGTCTTTTGGAGAGCAGAAGTTCTTAATTTTGAGGAAATTCATTTTATTGTTTTTTCTTTTATGAATTGTGCTTTTTTTTTTTTTTTTTGGATTGTGCTTTTGACATTACATTATATCCAAGAAATTTTTGTATAGTCCAAGATAACAAAGATTTGCTGTTTTTTTTTTTCTTTAGAAGCTTTATACTTTCTGATTTGGGATTTCAGTCCTTGATCCATTTTGAGTTGCTTTTAAAACAGTGCACAAATTATGAATTGAAATTAATTTTTCTTTTTTGCATATGGATACCCAGTTGCTGTGGTGCCATTTATTGGAAACATTATCCTTTTAACATTGAGTTGCTTTTATAACATGTGGAAAACCAGTTGACCATATTATTTGTGGGTCTATTTCTGGACCCTATTCCATTGACTATGTGTCAGTGCTTTTTCTGACACCACACTGCCTTAATTACTGTCTCTTCATAATAATCCTCAGTTTTAATCTGCTCAGGATGCCATAACAAAACGCCATAGACTGGATAGGTGACTTGTAACCCAGGTTAGTGATTGGCTAAACAAAAATTGTAAAATTTCAGATTATCTGGATTTTCGAAATTGTTGTTTTAATGAGAGGAGCAAGACTCTCCAGCATTCTGCCTCCTTAATAGAAGATGGAAGTCTTATTCTCTTTTTTTTCCCCTCAATTTTTTCTCTCTATGCTGTTCAGATGTTTTCTGTTGAGCACTTTTTGAGTTCATTCACCCTGTCTTTTGCTTTATGTAGTTCATGAAACCATTTCAGTTAGCCTTTAATTTCTAGAATATGCATTTATTTTTTACAGATTTTAATTGTCTTTTCTAAATCTCCCATCTCTTCATCTGTTTCTCCACCTTTCCCCTTATTTTCTTGAAAGTTTAATCATAGTTATTTTAAAGGCCCTATTTGATATTTCTAATATCTGGATCATTTATGGATTTGTTTCTATGATCTGTTTTTTTTTTTTTTTGAGGGGCTTGGTCATTTGATCCTTCTTTTTTTTCGTTTTAGAATCTCTTATATTTTAAAATTAGGTGCTGGACATTGTAATTGAACATTTGTAGGGGTTCTGGATGATGTTACATGTACTTGAAGAGGGTTAGCATTTCTTTCCTCATTCAGATAAGGTAGAAGTGGATTGACTTGATCCTGTTGAGGCTTTGTCTTAAGCTTGCTATTTCAGCTTTGTTTTTCCCCTGCTGCTGCTGCTGCTGCTAAGTCGCTTCAGTCGTGTCCGACTCTGTGCGACCCCATAGACAGCAGCCCACCAAGCTCCCCCGTCCCTGGGATTCTCCAGGGAAGAACACTGGAGTGGATTGCCATTTCCTTCTGCAATGCATGAAAATGAAAAGTGAAAGTGAAGTCGCTCAGTCGTGTCTGACTCTTTGTGACCCCATGGACTGCAGCCTACCAGGCTCCTCCATCCATGGGATTTTCCAGGCAAGAGTACTGGAGTGGGGTGCCATGTCTTTCCCCTAGGGCATAATATTTATTCTTTAGACATGTTTCTTATTACTAGGCTATGGAGCCTTTAGGGTCTCAACAGAAAACTTGATGTGTTTATCAAGATCCAAAACAAACATTTGTCTATCTGGCAGCACATAGTTGCTGATATCTCTGGTCTTTAACCACTCCAAATACTGTTTTTCACTGAGTTTCTTGGTTTCTTGTTTTGAACATCTAAAATTTTTGAGTTGGCCAATGACTTTGAAATTTGGTTGCAGGTTTTTAGGCTCCTTCTTCATGGTTCTTTTTTTTTTTTTCTTTTTTCTTTTCCCTTTCAAAAAGACTGCTTGTGATTTGGAAAATAAAATGTCCTCAGAAAAAGAGTTAGGATGAATGTGGAACTCAACTGTTTTGCTAACAACCCTTAGACTTTAGGAGAGCTATGAGGCTAAGCGTCCATGGTAATGACCATCGCAAACTTCCAGTCCTGGCTCTGCCCTAATCAGCTGTATGATTTTAGACAAATTGCTCATTTTTATTTTATTTTATTTATTTCTGGGTGTGCTTGGTCTTCATTGCTGCTCTTGGGCTTTCTCTAGCTGTGGCGAGTGGGAACTGCTCTGTAGTTGTGGTGCTTGGGTTTCTCATTGTGATGGCTTCTCCTGTTGCAGAGCACAGGCTCTAGGGTGTGTGAGCTTCAGTAGTTGTGGTCCCTGGGCTCTGGAGCACAGGCTCAATAGTTGTGGCACACAGGCTTAGTTGCTCTGCGGCATGTGGGATCCTCCTGGACTGGGGATTGCATCCATGTCTCCTGCATTGGCAGGTGAATTATTTACCAATGAACCACCACAGAAACCCTGCTCATTTTCTTTGAATATAATTTTCTTTGTACCTAAAACAGGATAAGTAATTGACTTGCTGATAAGAATGTTATAAGGATGAGCTGTGAAAGTACAGAAAAATCTTTTGAAAAAACTGCAGAAACAGAATCATCTCTTATCTTTCACCCTACAGCCCACAAATAATACAGAAACAGAAGTGAGGAATTCAGGATATTGGTTTCGCTTAGTCACTAACTAGCTGTTGACTCTGGGTAAATCATTTCATTCTTCCTCATCTGCACTTTGAGACAACTTATCAAATGTAAGTGATAAGACAAGAAGAAAACATTTAAACAATGAAGCCCAAGTCTGTGAGCCCTTGGGGCAATGAGAGGAAGTACCAGCTGGCTTCCTTGGTGGCTCGGATGGTAAAGTGTCTGCCTGGTTCGATCCCTGGGTTGGGAAGATCCCCAGGAGAAGGAAATGGCAACCCACTCCAGTACTCTTGCCTGGAAAATCCCATGGACGAAGGAGCCTGGTAGGTTAGAGCCCATGGGGTCGCAGAGTCAGACATGACTGAATGACCTCACTTTGACCAGCCAGATTAATTCTCTTCCTTTTGGCAGTTGGGAGTTATCAGTTGTGCTCAGTTGCTCAGTCTTGGACTCTTTGCGATCCCATGGACTATAGTCTGCCAAACTCTTCTGTCCATGGAATTTTCCAGGCAAGAATACTGGAGTGGGTTGCCATTTTGAAATCTTCTCCAGTTATTAATTGTACCTGCATTTAAAGGAAATTTTTATCTGCTAGAAAAGTGAGATGAATGCTGTAGCCTGCATTTAGAAGATGAATATGGATTATTCTTTACACCTTTTAGCAGAAAAAGAAAGAGGGAAGAGGGAGGGCAAGAGAAGACAGATGTGATCACTGGCATCATCTTACCTGGACTGAAGGCTAGGATCTGTGCCTATAAATATGCCTGGGCTTGACTCCAGAACTGGCAGTTATCTAAAGTAAAAATGAAAACAGAGATAAAGTGTGAGCTAGAATGAGTTTGATTAATCCTAAATCAAATCCCTGATTATACAAGGGAAGTGGCAAACAGATTCAAGGGATTAGATCTCTAGACAGAGTGCCTGAAGAACTGTGGATGGAGGTTTGTAGCATTGTACAGGAGGCAGTGCTCAAGACCCAAGAAAAAGAAATGCAAAAAGGCATTTTTGCATGTCTGAGGAGGCCTTACAAATAGTTGAGGAAAGAAGAGATGCTAAAGGCAAAGGAGAAAAGGAAGGACATACCCATCTGAATGCAGAGTTTGAAAGAATAGCAAGGAGATATAAGGAAGCCTTCCTCAGTGATCACTGCAAAGAAATAGAGGAAAACAATAGAATGGAAAAGACTAGAGATCTCTTCAAGAAAATTAAGAGATATCAAGGGAAAGTTTCATGCAAAGATGGGCACAATAAAGGACAGAAATGGTACGGACCTAATAGAAGCAGAAGATATTAAGAAGAGGTGGCAAGAATACATAGAAGAACTATACACAAAAGATCTTCAGACCCAGATAACGACAATGGTGTGATCACCTACCTAGAGCCACACATACTGGAATGCAAAGTCAGGTGGGCCTTAGGAAGCATCACTACAAACAAAGCTCATGGAGGTGATGGAATTCCAGCTGAGCTATTTCAAATCTTAAAGATGATGCTGTGAAGGTGATCCACTCAATATGCCAGCAAATTTGGAAAACTTAGCTGTGGCCACAGGACTGGAAAGTTCAGTTTTCATTCCAATCCCAAAGAAAGGCAAAGCCAAAGAATGCTCAAACTACCACACAATTGCACTCATCTCACACGCTAGTAAAGTAATGCTCAAAATTCTCCAAGTGAGGCTTCAACAGTATGTGAACTGAGAACTTCCAAATGTTCAAGCTGGATTTAGAAAATGCAGAGCAACCAGAGATCAAATTGCCAACATCTGTTGGAACATCGAAAAAGCAAGAGAGTTCCAGAAAAACATATATTTCTACTTTATTGAATATGCCAAAGCCTTTGACTGTGTGGATCACAACAAACTATGGAATATTCTGAAAGAGATGAGAATACCAGACCACCTGACCTGCCTCCTGAGAAATTTGTATGCAGGTCAGGAAGCAACAGTTAGAACCAGACATGGAACAACAGACTGGTTCCAAATAGGGAAAGGAGTACATCAAGGCTGTATATTGTTATCCTGCTTTTTAAACTTACATGCAGAGTACGTTATACAAAATGCCAGCCTGGATGAAGCACAAGCTGGAATCAAGATTATCAGAACAAATATCAATAACCTCAGATATGCAGATGACACCACCCTTATGGCAGAAAGTGAGGAGGAACTGAGGAGCCTCTTGATGAAAGTGAAAGAGGAGAGTGAAAAAGCTGGCTTAAAACTGAGCATTCAGAAAACTAAGATTATGGCAATTGGTCCCATCACTTCATGGCAAATAGATGGGGAAACAATGAACATAGTGACAGACTTTATTTTTTGGGGTTCCAAAATCACTGCAGATAGTGACTGCAGCCATGAAATTAAAAGACGCTTGCTCCTTGGAAGAAAAGCTATGACCAACCTATATAGCCTATTAAAAAGCAGACATTACTTTGCCGACAAAGGTCCATCTAGTCAAAGCTATGGTTTTTCCAGTAGTTATGTATGGATGTGACAGCTGGACCATAAAGAAAGCTAAGCACCAAAGAATTGATACTTTTGACGTGTGATGTTAGAGAAGACTCTGGAGAGTCCCTTGTACTGCAAGGAGATGACATTAGTCAATCCTAAAGGAAATCAGTCCTGAATATTCATTGGAAGGACTGGTGCTGAAGCTGAAGCTCCAAGACTTTGGCCACCAGATGCAAAGAACGGACTCACTGGAAAAGACCCTGATGATGGGAAAGATTAAAGGCAGGAGGAGAAGGGGACAACAGAGGATGAGATGGTTGGATGGCATCACCAACTTGATGGACATGAGTTTGAGCAAGCTCTGACTGTTGGTGATGTCCAGGGAGGTGTGACATGCTGCAGTCCATGGGGTCGCAAAGAGTTAGACATGACTGAATGACTGAACTGACTGAGAATGAGTTTGAGAGATTTCATAATCATATTAAGACTGTTGTCAGATGTGACCTTGACAATATCTTTAATTTTCCTGAGTTTCTATAGGGACTTACAATAATAGCCTACAATTCTAAGTTTTCCTACTGTTTTTCAAATTATTTTTCCATTAGTATATCAAATTTTCTTAATAATCTTGTGAAATAGCATTGGGCAATTAGGCAGGGCAGGAATAACAGAAGAGGTCCAGAGAGGCAAAATGAGTTGCCCTCGGTTATAGAATATAACACACGTTTACTCTGCTAGGCCTTTTGTGTGTGTGTATGTGTACACAAATGCATGGAGCTAGGGAAATAGAGATATATCTTCCTGTTTTGGTGTTTGTCATCATCATCTTCGCACCCAATGCCAGAAATCTGTTTTTTTCACTTATTTTACAAATATTTATTTGTAAATATTAAATATTAAAGATTCATGTATTTATTTTATTTTTTGGCTGTTGTGGGTCTTCATTGCTGCATGTAGGCTTTTCTCTAGTTGCAGCAAGACAGGGGCTACTCACTTGTTGCAGTGCATGGACTCATTGCGGTGGCTTCTCTTGTTGTGGAGCACAGGCTCAAGGTGCGTGGGCTTAGTAGTTGTGGCACAAGGGGGCTTAGTTGCTTCTCAGCATGTGGGATCTTCCTGGACCAGGGATTGAACTGGTGTCCCCTGCGTTGCAAAGTGAATTCTTAACCACTGGCCCACCAGGGAAGCCCCACAAATATTTATTGATTGTCTAATATTGTGGCGGGCTTCTTTCGTGGCTCAGTGGTAAAGAATCCACCTGCCAATGCAGGAGATGTGTGTTCAATCCCTGAATTGGGAAGATCTCCTGGAGAAGGAAGTGGTAACCCACTATACGGGGAGCCTGTCAGGGTGTAATCCATGGGGTTGCAAAAGAGTTGGACACAACTTGGTGACTAAATAACAACAACCACAATATTGTGGCAGATCTTGAGTCTGGGGATCAGTTCAGTTCAGTTGCTCAGTCATGTCCGACTCTTTGTGACTCCATGGACTGCAGCACGCCAGGCTTCCCTGTCCATCACCAACTCCCAGAGCTTGCTCAAACTCATGTCCATTGAGTCGGCGATGCCATCCAACATCTCATTCTCTGTCATCCCCTTCTCCTCCGGCCTTCAATCTTTCTTAGCATCAGGGTCTTTTCCAATGAGTCTGTTAATGAGTCCATTCTTCGCATCTGGTGGCCAAAATATTGGAGCTTCCCACCCACACTCTTGGCCCCCAGGGAAGGTGCGGTTACCAGGGTTACAGTGGCAAATAAGATAAAGAGACTCTGTGCTTGATGAAATCATAGTCTGGTGGGAAACAAGTAGACATGTAGAGCACTAAACGCTCTGTAGACCTCTGCAAAAGCACGTTGCAGCAGGAGTGTGGGGAAAGGGGTCTGAAGTCTGAACTGGAGAGAATTTGGAAAACTTCATTGAAAAGAGCGGCCTTGCAACAGAGATTTGGTGGTACAGGAATTTGCTGCTGCTGCTGCTGCTAAGTCGCTTCAGTCGTGTCTGACTCTGTGCGACCCCAGAGATGGCCTCCCACCAGGCTCCCCTGTCCCTGGGATTCTCCAGGCAAGAACACTGGAGTGGGTTGCCATTTCCTTCTCCAATGCATGAAAGTGAAAAGTGAAAGTGAAGTCGCTCAGTCGTGTCTGACTCCCAGCAACCCCATGGACTGCAGCCTACCAGGCTCCTCTGTCCATGGGATTTTCCAGGCAAGAGTACTGGAGTGGGTTGCCATTGCCTTCTCAGACAGGAATTTGCTAGATAAATAAAAACCGGCTCAAAACTTAACGTTGAAAAAAACTAAGATCATGGCAGCCGGTCCCATCACTTCATTGCAAATAGCAGGGGAAAAGGTGGAAGCAGTGAGATTTTATTTTTTGGGCTCCAAAATCACTGTGGACAGTGACTGCAGCCATGAAATGAAAAGACGCTTGTTCCTTGGAAGAAAAGCTATGACAACCTAGACAGTATTAAAAAGCAGAGACATTGGCAACAAAGGTCCCTATAGTCAAAGGTTTAGTTTTTCCACTAGTCATGTATAAATGTGAGAGTTGGATCATAAAGAAGGTAGAGCACCGAAGAATCGATGCCTTTGAACTATGGTGCTGGAGAAGACTCTTGAGAGTCACTTGGACTGCAAGGAGATCCAACCAGTCAATCCTAAAGGAAATCAACTCTGAATATTGATTGGAAGGACTGATGATGAAGCTGAAGCTCCAATACTTTGGCCACGTGATGCAAAGAGCTGACTCATTGGAAAAGACCCTGATGCTGGGAAAGATTAAAAGCAAAAGGAGAGGAAGGCTTCAGGTTGAGATGGTTAGATAGCATCACCAACTCAATGGATATAAATGTGAGCAAACTGCAGGAGACAGTGGAGGACAGAGGAGCCTGACTTGCTGCAGTCCATGGAGTCACAAAGAGTCAGACAGGACTTAGCAACTGAAGAACAACAACAGCAATAGATAGTGGTAGTATGTCAGAGGCAGAAGGAACAGCATCCGCAAACATATGACTATACAGGCAGAAGGAAACACCAAGTGTTTAGGGAACAACATATAGCTCAGTATTACTGACTAGGAGTAGGTAGGAGTAGGAAGAAGTTAGATTATTTTGAATAATTTTGGAGAATTACTTCCTCCCTTTCATTTACTCCCTCCATGCCCCACCAGTCATCACTCCTTATAGATTCGTTTCTTCCTCTGCATCCAGTACTTTGGTTAGAGCCTCTCCATGTCTGACCAGCTTGTCTGGTCAGCATGTCTGGACCAGCTTTTGTCTCCTGATTGGTCTTCCTGTCTCCAACAGGCATCCTTCCAGTCCCTCCTCCTGCCTCCCCACTTGGCTCCAGATAAGCCCAAACGTTCAGCATGGCACTTGATTGCATCTCCAGACACCTCTTGATAAACCATTACCATCTCTTTCATGTTTTCTCCATTCATTCCTTAACTAATTTCTTACTTTATTTTGTCCCTCCTTCATTAATTTCTCAAAAAATATCCCCTTATTCTTTAGCTGTATTTTTACAGCCTTGTTGGTATGTCAAGAAGGCTTCACGTCTGTGCCTTTTTTGTGTGTTTCTCCCTCTTGTAGTATATCTTTCCTATTCTCTGTCAGTGATTCTCTGCTTACCTTTCAAGACTTTCCCCGCTCAGGACCAATGGAACCAGCTGTGTAAAGCCTTTTTTGACACATGTCTTTGCTCACTGATTTGTAATTCCTTCACAGTAGAGACAGTATCCCATTCATCTTTGTGTCCTCAGCACCCAGAGCCATGCAGCAAAAGACTTCCTAGCAGTCATTTGGAATCAAATCTTGTGCAGTCCTGTGTTCTGTTGTTTTCTAGGAACTGTCTTCCCAGTACCAAATGATGATCCATTTTCTGAGGGCAGAGATCTTTCTCTTACTTTTCTTCTGCTTATTTTTCTCCCCTGTGCCTAGTTCAGTACTTGGGCAGTGCTTTTACTGACGTGCCTGTTAGGAATTCCTGCAGAATTCTTAGACCTGACCCTGCAAAACAGTCTTTAAAGCATATAAATATTTAACTTGAGAGTTGCACTCCTTCTCTACAGGCAAGGGCAAGCACAGCAAAGGAGGGCCCAAGGGCAAAATGAGCCAATCAGGAAATCACCCTGCCTCATTCCCAGCCCTGACTTCAGAGTCAGGGTGGCATGGAACTGAGTTCTTTCTGTCCTGTCTGAGGCACCAGAAGAAGTCTACAAGCTGGAGTAAGTAATCATCTTGGGGGAGGGCAGGAGCCTGATTTGCCAGATTTTTTAATTGAACCTACTGAGACCAAGTTCAAGTAGGTCTGTATCTATGCAGGAAGGCCCTGATTTATAAAACAAAAGTTATCCATTTATGATGCTTAATGAAATTATATTTAAATGGTTGAAAGGATCACAGTAAAACAAAAACAAAACACAATTCCATAGGGAAGGAAAATTTCTACAATGTAAAAAAAATGTCTCAGATGAACCTGTATTGTGACTTTGAATGTTTAGATAAAGGTTGCTTATGGTGAGCTTGAGTGCTTGTTTTGTTTCTTTTTCTTAAATGGATGATTCCAGTAAATGAGCTTTTTTTTCTTTTGACTGCGCCGGGTCTTCACCGCTCTGAATAGGCTTTCTCCAGCTGTGGCCCGCAGGGGCGACTCTTCCTTGCAGTGCGTGGGCTTCTTGCTGCAGTGGCTTCTCGTGGAGCACAGGCTCTAGCAAGGGCTTCAGCAGTTGTGGCTCTCAGGCTCTAGAGCAAGGGATCAGTTCTTGTGTCACACGAGCTTAGCTGCTCTGCAACAAGTAGAATCTTCCTGAATCAGGGATCAAACCGGCATCCCCTGCATTAGCTGGCAGTTTCTCAACCAGGAGACCACCAGGGAAGTCCTGCTTTATTTCTTTATTCCCTCATTTTGTTTTAAACTTTCTTTATTGGGGATAATTAACACTCATCCTGATTATTCCATGTGTAGGTTTATTTTCTCTCATGAAGAACTCTCTTAGATACTCCAGAAATGATTGTCATGCTGCATTATGGTCAGGAACTTGAAAGTCTGTTCATCTTGGTTTTCTCAGTAATGTGTTGTGGGCGTGGTCTTCCCAGCCCTCTGCCTCCTTGTTTTCTTATTAGTACAGCTCAGTGGGGCCTCCTGGAGGCTAACAGGAGTAGTTGCCCTCTTGCTCTTCCTCAAGGGAACTGAAGACCGTCCTTTTTAGTCCAGGTCCTGGAGCCCTTTGTGAGCCATTGATTCATGTTAATTCCCCTGCCTTTCATTTCTCTTCTATGTTATTTCCCCTTCCTTAGCTATTGACAATAGAAAGTAGAAGTCTATATTTCATTGTTCATTATTTTAGAATTATGCTTCCAATCTTCTTGATTCTCAGTCCTTAAAGAAGTCAGCTGAATCTCTACATATTTTTAGTTTTGTTTTTCCTGTGGATAACTGGCCCTAAAAGTTCTATCCAGTCTCACATTACAGAACAACTAATCTTCCACTCTTGGCTCTGAATTCGTCTTTCAGGAGAACAGGAGATGGAGAAAACAAATGGAAAAGAGGCCTTTGCTCTGACCACTGTGGAGACTGGCATAGAGAACCCAGGGCTGGAACTCACGGTAATTCACGAGTTTAGTTTCTGCACGTCTCTGTGGACTGACACATGGCCTCACATAGGGTATTTGGCTGCTCGCAATCCCTGTCACCCCTGACAGGGCCTTATGACTAACCTCAATTCTACCTCTGCTTACAGGAAGAAGGGATAAATCCGGAGAGAAGCAAGAGGACTGAAGAACGAGGACACAGCCTTAGGGGTGGATTAGAACCTCCCACACAACTGAGGTACAGGTGTTCTAGCGTTGATTCAGTTGGGGGCTAGGGTTGGCTAGTGTGGTCAGTGGATTTAGAAGAGGTCAGGCTTGCCCTGTTCTCAAGAGCTTGTGATCTTATTGTGGAAATAAGATTCGTAGCCATCTGCCATTACGTGTACACCTATCTATTTTTATGTAATTAATTGTTAAATATACCTGGGCCATAAGTAATGAGTTCAGTAGTATCAGCATTGGTTGGACTGGCAACAAAAATAACAACAATGAGAATAACAACAACTAACAATTGTTGAGTATTTACTATTGTACAGAATGCTTTAGGTAATTAAGTCATTTAATTTTCACAACAGGTGGATACTAATTTTCATCCCCCTTTTCAATTAGAAAATTGAGGCTTATAATTTTTTAATTATTTATTTTTGGCTGCACCACACAGCTTGGAGGATCTTAGTTCCATGACCAGGGATTGAACCCAGGAGCTCAGCAGGGAAAGTGCTGAGTCCTAACCACTGGACCTCCAGGGAATTCCCACATAGAATTTTTTCAAAATAGCTCTTCTGAAATACTCAGATTTGGGGATGAGGAAAAAGAGAAATCAAAAATTAAAAAAAAAAACAAACAGAGAAGGAACCACCAAGAGAGATAATAAAAATTAAAAAATACAATCTCTGAAGTCAAAAGAGAAAAAAGTGTCAACGATGAAGGTACAATTAATCTACAATGTTCTGTGTAATAGTCAAGGAAGGAGTAGGAACAGTCTTTGAATTTGGTCATGGTTGTAGTCGCAGAAGTAAAGTCCATAGAAGTTGTTGGGGTAAAATAGGTTAGATGGAAGCCATATTCCCTAGTGTGGAAAAGAGTCTGTATTTATTAAAAAAAAAAAAAAAAGCACAGAAGCCATACATTGAGAAGCTTAGAAGATATTGGATAGTTTCTAAGGGGAATATATGGATATATGTTTTCTTTCTTCTCTTTATTTTTGAGAGTTAACTCAGTGACTTCATAGAGAAAGCAAGCTTAATTTTTAAAATTTCTTTTCTCCAGAATTTCACTTCTATATTCAAATGGATATATATCAGTTGATATACATCAGTGTGGACATTACTACTTTCTATTTTTGTTTTTCCACTTATTTTATATATCACCTTTTTATGAGTTGACAGTAAGCTTTCTATAATCAACCAGGAATTGAACCTGGGCACTCACCAGTGAAAGCATGGAGTCCTAACCCCTGGATCACCAGGGAACTCCTTGAATATTTTTCAGTGATTCCATTTTATCTCCTTTGTTGGCTTATTAGGTATAACTCTTTGTTTTGCTATATTAGTGGTTGGTTTGGAGTTTGTGGTATATATTTTCAACTTACAAAGTCTACCTTCAAGTGATATTATACCTCATCATATATAGTATAAAAACTTTATAATAGTTTACTTCTGTTTGTCCCTTTCCAGCCTTTATATTACCATTGTTTCTTTATACATTTTACTTCCATACATTATAAATTACATTTTGTTCGGTCACTCAGTTGTGTCCAACTCTTTGCAACTCCATGGACTGCAGCACGCCAGGCTTCCCGTCCTTTCCCTGTCCTTCACCATCTCCCGGAGCTTGCTCAAGCTCATGGCCATTGAATCAGTGATGCTATCCAACCATCTCAACCTTTGTCATCCTCTTCTCCTCCTACCTTCTATCTTTCCCAGCATCAGAGTCTTTTCCAATGAGTTGGCTCTTCGCATCCAGTGGCCAAAGTATTGGAGCATCAGCTTCAGCATCAGTCTTGCATACTATAATATTATTATTTTTGTTTAAACATTGTTATCTTCCTATATATTCTAACTTAAATATACCTGCACCTGCATGAATCCCTATCTTTTTCCCTCCTTTATCAGAAAGCTTACTCTCCCTGAGTCTGAAGCTAACCTCTTTACCTTTCTTCTTTTTTTTATTTTGACTGCTTAGGCTCTTCATTGCAGCACGTGGGCAGGGACTTCTCACTGCGGTGCACGGGCTTTTCTTGTTGCAGAAAATGGACTCTAGAGTGTGTGGGCTCAGTAGCTTCTTAGTTTTCTCAGCAGGGATGGAACCCGAGTGCCCTGCATTGGAAGGGGGATTCTTAACCACTGGACCACCAGGGAAGACCCTTACCCACTTAATCTCCTTATCCATCCTTCTCTATCCCTTTCTAAGGGCCCTCTGTTTTCTACTTCTTCAATTACTCCTTCCCCATTAGACCCTCCCCCAATCTATAAGTGTACTCAAATTTCTTTCCTCTTATAATAAAATAAACAAAACCAAAAATCAACCTTACCTCAAACTTGTGCTATCATTTTCCTTCATGGCCAAGTTTCTTGGAAACGTGGGATTTCCTTACTGTTTCCATTTTCTCACCTCCCCATTCAGTGCAGCCCAGTGCAATCTAGTTTTTGCTGTCACTGCTCAGCTGAAATTCTCTTATTTAAGTGAGCAGTGAAAACCTACTTACCAAGTCCAATGTATACACATTTTCACTGGTCATCTCTGCAGCATGACCCTTCTGATCCTTTCTTTCTGGAAATTCATTTATTGATTTTTAAAAAATATATTTTTTTACTTAGCTGTGTTGGGTCTTAGTTATGGCAGACAGGATCTTTCATTGCAGTGTGTGTGGGCTCAGTAGTTGTGGCGCGCAGGCTTGCTTGCTCCATGGCATGCGGAATCTTAGTTCTCTGACCAGGGATGGAACTCTCATCCCCAGCATTGCAGGGCAAATTCTTAACCACTGGACCACCAAGGAAGTTCCCACTTACTGATTTTAATGGCGCTATACCCTCCTCATTCTCCTGCCTCTCTGGATGTTTCTTCTTGTCTGTTGTTTTGCAGAGCCTGTTTTTGTCTTTTCTTCTCATTCCTACACTTAATGTCTGGATACATAAAGCCACATCTGATGTCTGCACCTTTGTTCTAAGCTTCTGGCCTATATATCTAACCACTTACCAAATATCTTCATCTAGGTGTGGTGTATATACTTCATATTTAACATTAAAATGAAATTTCTCTCAGCATAGGTGTGACACTTTTCTACTAAGTCAGGCCCTGGCTGGGCTTTAGGCATACAAAGATAGATAAACTCACATTTCCTCCTCAGGTCTGTTCCTCCTCCTGTCTCCTCTTTTTGGGTGTGTGTTAGTGTCCTGACTGAGTCACTCACCACAGGAACCTCATTTGTCATCCCAGTTTTTCTCCACTTGATGTTGATCCTCTTTCTCAAACAACTGTGCACTCACCTCCTGTGCATGCACCTCCGGTGTACCCTCAGTTACTTCCTTACTGGCCCCAGCCTGTCACCCATCCCACTGCTTCCAGAGTGATCTGTCTCAGTTCAGTTCAGTAACTCAGTCATGTCCAACTCTCTGCGACCCCATGGATGATGGCAGCACCCCGGGCTTCCCTATCCATCACCGACTCCTGGAGCTTATTCAAGCTCATGTCCATCGAGTCAGTGATGCCATCCAACCATCTCATCCTCTGTCATCCCCTTCTGCTTCCCACTTTTAATCTTTCCCAGCATCAGGGTCTTTTCAAACAAGTCAGTTCTTCGCATCAGGTGGCCAAAGAGTTGGAGTTTCAGCTTCAGCATCAATCCTTCCAGTGAATATTCAGGACTGATTTCCTTTAGGATGGACTGGTTGGATCTCCTTGCAGTCCAAGAGACTTTCAAGAGTCTTCTCCAACACTACAGTTCAAAAGATTCAATTCTTCAGTGCTCAACTTTCCTTATAGTCCAACTCTCACATCCATACATGACTATTGAGAAAACCATAGCTTTGACTAGATGGACCTTTGTTGGCAGAGTAATATCTCTGCTTTTTAATATGCTGTCTAGGTTGGTTATCGGAGAAGGCAACGGTAACCCATTCCAGTACTCTTGCTTGGTAAATCCCATGGATGGAGGAGCCGGTAGGCTGCAGTCCATGGGGTCGCTAGGAGTCGGACATGACTGAGCAAGTTCACTTTTATTTTTCACTTTCATGCACTGGAGAAGAAAATGGCAACCCACTCCAGTGTTCTTGCCTGGAGAATCCCAGGGACAGGGGAGCCTGGTGGGCTGCCATCTCTGGGGTCGCACAGAGTCAGACACGACTGAAGCGACTTAGCAGCAGCAGCAGGTTGGTCATAGCTTTTCTTCCAAGGAGCAAGCGTCTTTTAATTTCATGGCTGCAGTCACTATCTGCTGTGATTTTGGAGCCTCTCAAAATAAAGTCTGTCACTGTGTTCATTGTTTCCCCATCTATCTGCCATAAAGTGATGGGACCAGATACCATGATCTTACTTTTCTGAATGTTCAGTTTTAAGCCAGCTTTTTCACTCTCCTCTTTCACTTTCATCAAGAGGCTTCTCAGTTCCTCCTCGCTTTCTGCCGTAAGGATGGTGTCATCTGCATATCTGAGGTTATTGATATTTGTTCTGACAATCTTGATTCCAGCTTGTGCTTCATCCAGGCTGGCATTTCGTATGATGTACTCTGCTAAGTCGCTTCAGTCGTGTCCGACTCTATGTGACCCCATAGACGGCAGCCCACCAGGCTCCCCCATCCCTGGGATTCTCCAGGCAAGAACACTGGAGTGGGTTGCCATTTCTTTCTCCAGTGATGTACTCTGCATATAAGTTAAAAAAGCAGGATGACAATATACAGCCTTGATGTACTCCTTTCCCTATTTGGAACTAGTCTGTTATTCCATATCTTCTTGACCTGCGTACAGATTTTTCAGGAGGCAGGTCAGGTGGTCTGGTATTCCCATCTCTTTAAGAATATTCCACAGTTTGTTGTGATCCACACAGTCTAAGGTTTTGGCGCAGTCAATAAAGCAGAAGTAGATGTTTTTCTGAAACTCTCTTGTTTTTTTGATGATCCAGCGGATGTTGGCAATTTGATCTCTGGTTCCTCTGCCTTTTCTAAAACCAGCTTGAACATCAGGAAGTTCATGGTTCAAGTATTGCTGAAGCCTGGCTTAGAGAATTTTGAGCATTACTTTACTAGCGTGTGAGATGAGTGCAATTGTTCGGTAGTTTGAGCATTCTTTGGCATTGCCCTTCTTTGGGATGGGAATGAAAACTGACCTTCCCCAGTCCTGTGGCCACTGCTGAGTTTTCTAAATTTGCTGGCATATTGAGTGCATCATTTTCACAGCATCATCTTTTAGTATTTGAAATAGCTCAGCTGGAATTCCATCACCTCCATGAGCTTTGTTTGTAGTGATGCTTCCTAAGGCCCACTTGACTTTGCATTCCAGGATGTCTGGCTCTAGGTGAGTGATCACACCATCGTGATTATCTGGGTCATGAAGATCTTTTCTGTATAGTTCTTCTATGTATTCTTGAGCCCTCTTCTTAATATCTTCTGCTTCTGTTAGGTCCATACCATTTCTGTCCTTTATTGTGCCCATCTTTGCATGAAAAATATCCCTTGATATCTCTTAATTTTCCTGAAGAGATCACTAGTCTTTCCCATTCTATTGTTTTCCTCTATTTCTTTACATTGATCAGTAAGGAAGGCTTTCTTATGTCTCCTTGTTCTTCTTTGGAACTCCGCATTCGAATGGGTTTGTCTTTCCTTTTTCCCTTTGCCTTTCACTTCTCTTCTTTTCTCAGCCATTTGTAAGGCCTTCTCAGACAACTAATTTGCCTTTTTGCTTCTGTTTAGAAAATGCATATCTGCTCTTATTCTGCTGTGTATGCTCAGTTGTGTCTGATACTTTACGACCCCATGGACTGGCACCCGCCAGGCTCTTGTGTCCATGGGATTTCCCAGGCAAGAATACTGAAGTGGGTTGCCATTTCCTACTCCAAGGGCTCTTCCCAACCCAGAGGATCGAACCTGCATCTCCTGCCTCTCCTGCATTCCAGGTGGATTCTTTACCTCTGTGCCAAAGGGGAAGCCTGCCTATGTTATTACCTTGCTTAAGTTCTTCAGTGGGTCTCTCCTTTCTACAAGACAAAGTCTAAATGACCTGGCTTCTGTTTTCTTTACAAGCTTTCTTCCCATCATCCGTCCACATGCTCCCTGCTTCTCAGCAATAGTAAATCATACTGTTCTTTCAAAATGCTAGGCTCACTCAAGGATACTTTTCCTCCTCTTGAGGTACCCCAGCCTTTTCTTCTGACTCCTTGCAACATCTCCCCTTGGCAAGCCCCTTCCCTTTTACCTTCGGATCAGTTCATCTGTCCTCTTCTTGTGAAAGCTTGTTTGACATTCACTGGCATGGTTGCCTGCTCCTTCTCCTCTACTCTCCTAGCAATTGTAACTTTGGAATTCTGGAATGGTCCCTCCCTCTGGTATTCCAGTCTTACGTGTCTAATTAGAAGTCACATGGGGTAATGGAAAGAGGTGGGGTTTAAATTCTAACTCTGCTAGCAGGCTGTTTCCTCACTTAAGAGCATAACATTAGCCTTGTGGTTTTGGGGGGTGTGTGATTGACAGATTCTTGCAGTACCTGGTAAAAAGGGCTTACTAAATAGTATCTGATTTTTCTTTCCTTCGGAGGCAATTCTTTTTTTTTTTAAAGTAGTCCATATGTGCTCACACTCACTCAGTCCCCTGCAATTCTGTTTTCATCTAGTCATTCTCCTGTAAATGGCTTTTTCAAACAGAACCAGTCACCTGTTTACTGCCATCGTATTTGCCATGCAACCTGATTTTATACATCACTGAATGTCATCAACCTTGCCTCCTCCTTGATCATTTCTCCTTTTCGCTTTTCTTCCTAGCTGCCCAACTGCTCCTACTAAGTCTGTTGTTTCTTCTGGCTGCCCTATCAGAGTGACTGTTCTGACTTCCTGGGAGGATGGTGGTAAGCCTGACAGGGATGGGTGGGAATGGCAAGATAAATGGGTGGGTGTGAACTGCACAAGTTACTGGGAGGGAGGTATGGAAGGACATCTTGGGCGGACTAAGTTGCGTGTCAATGTAAGTCCTGCGTGAAGAACTTTAGGCAGCCCGTCCTTCCTGGGAACTCCTCCCCCGACCCCTCCAGTTTTCTTTTGTTTTTCTCATTAGAACCTGAACATGAATTCAGCTGCTGAATGAAGCAGAGCTCCTTTGTCCTCAAATTCCTACTGAAATCATTAAAAGAAGGTGTAAATAGGGACAGCTTGTATAGCACAGGGACTCCATGATGGGCATTAATTGTATGATAGAAACCTGGAGAAAGTTTTTCTAACAATGGAACTAAAGGGCTGGCCCACAAAGGCCACTGGGGAGAGAGTCATGACTCTCTCTAATGAGAGCGAGCCTTAGTGGGAAGACTCCCTGCTTTTCAGAACCCCTACTACCTTTAAATTGGAGGGATAAGACCTCTGGAAGGAAGAAATTTAGGCTAGGTAGAATAGCTGGTTGAAAATGCCACTAACTAGGTCCCTCTTGTTTTTCTGTACTGTTGGCATTGAATTTCTATTCTTAGTGTGAAGAAATCTGACTTTTTATTGTGCATCAAGTAAAGATTTGGGTCCTGTGTGGAAAGAGAGTTCTTTTCCAGGGCAACATGTCCATCACAACTGAGCAGTTAAGCCCATCTGTGTTTTGATTTAAGTTCCCTTCTCACTCTACCTAGGCTGATGGTCCTCAGCACTGGTCATCCCCAGGCGCACAGAGTCTCTGCCTCCATTGCAGCTTTGCTGACCTCCATCTGAGAGACCTTTCTCTTGCCTTTGCTGGTTTTCCAACTCCTATTTGGCTTTCCACTTTGGTTTGTTAATAGCCTTTTTGTTCTCAGTCACCATTCTCCCTTGGGCACTTTTGGTAACTGTTCTTGAACTCCTCTGCAACACTATCCAGCAGTCTTGCACATCCAATTTTAAACCAGTTGTATGCACAACTTTGAATCTGGCAAAGTGGTACCCAGTACAGTTCTTTTTATGCTGTCATCAAATGGGGTATCTGTTTTTTTGGTGAGTTCCAGTGTTCTCCTGTCAGTGGTTGTTCAACACAATTTTGGTGTTCTCAAAGATGAGTGCATATCCTTCTACTCTGCCTTCTTGAACTCTTTTTTTTTGCTATTATCAAATCAAAACTTTGGACTCCTTGAAGAGATTCCGGTCACTTCTACCTGAACCCTTGCCCTTTACTCAGACCATCATTTCACACTGGGTGACTCATTTCCTTCCTTCTGGTTCTTACTTCAAGCTCGAGCAAGCAAGGATATGCCCAGCGCCTCTCTGTCAACAGTCAGATGAATTTTTTGAAGGAGAGTTTCCACATCTTGTAGAAAGGGTCACTGAGAAAAATGCATGAACACTTTTGCTGCTAGCCCTGACCTATGGTGCCCACTAATGCAGTGTTGAGCTAGCACTACCTAACATTCTTACCCTACTTTTTCTCACGCTGTCACCTGAGGCTGCAGGCGGTAAGCATGTGAATGAGAAGGTTATTATTAGTCCATGTCTGGAAAGCCTTCCATACACCCACCTGAAAACTTTATCAGTGGGTACAGACATCACAGCAAGTTATGGACAAAGTATCAAGTGTCACCATCTATCAAACAGATTATTTTTCTCAATTCAGCTTCTGGATATAACATAGTTACTAACTCTCAAACTGAACCATTATATAAAGAGCTTGGCCATGTTAGCAAGATCGTGGGCCACGCAAGATGCCAGGACTATGAATACCTGGGCACATACTTCTAGCCACTGCTTCTCAGTTGGTTTAAAAAAGACTGAGATCTTATTTTCTCTTTTTCTTTGAAATGTCCCTTGTGATTTTTTTTCAATCTTAATTTTTAAAAACAGAAGTTCAGCTCTAAGTTGATGTTCTCGAATCAGATTGTTCATGGGTTTTGCAGAAATGAGTATTGTTCACTGATTTCTGGTAGTTCTTAGGAAACGACTGAATGCGGTCATAAGGTGATGGCAAGGTATCCTCTTGGACTGATTAAGTCAGGAAGTGATAAGGGATATTTTCTCCTTTACCTATATCTGATAATATTCACTCTACTCAACTAACATAGTGTTGGACTCCTTGACGAAAGAAGAAAAAAGAAGAAGAGAGACAAGTATGTTAGATAAGAGAGGCAGCCGTAGAACATAGAAGTTTGTGAGCCAAGTCCTCAAGGCATTTAGAATTAGTGGTTGGTCCCAGCCCTGGCTAAGCTGTTCTGTCTCAGCATGATGGCCAGTTGAGACCTTCTTGCTGGACTCATCTTCTCTGGATCTTCTGAGAATTTGGAAATTAGCGCTTTATGCTCATATGATTCCAGTGTGCTGAGGACATTTAGGAATGGCAGAGACAGGTGAGCCTGGGGCCTAGGTTAAGAGCTCAGATTCTGAAGCCACATTGCCTGAGTTTATGTTCTGTCTATGCTCCTTACAACCTCCACAACCTTGGGAAAGGTACTTCTCTGCTTTCCTGTTTCCACATCTGTAAAATGGGAATGATAATAGTAACCACTTCAAGAGTTCTTATTAGGAGTCAATGAGTTACTACTTTTAAACTTCTTAGAAAGAGTCTAGCATATAGAAAACACTATATAAAGGTTTGTTAAATTAAACTTGAGAAGACCTACTTGCCAGATGTCCCCTCTCAGGTCCTCTCAGCCAGGGATTCTTGGGGGTGGGATTCTTGGGGATGGTAGTGTTTTCCTTCTGGTCCATCAGTGCATGTCTGATTGACTGTTTAGGGCTATGGATTTGTGTGGTTTTTATTTTCTCTCAGAATAATGGGCCCATTTCTGAATCTGGAAGCCGAGCAGTCCTCTGTCTCCAGAGAACAGAAAGGTCCAAGAGTGTCTTCCTGTTCCTCCCCCTTGACTAATGATATCAGGGATATTGTTAGTCCAGGCTGGGTAAGAATGTCCTGAGCTGCTGCCCATTGGCAAGGTTGACCCAGCCTTTTTGGCATTGCTGGGACACTGCCTAACTTCCCCTGGATGAATTTCTTAAGAGAAAATTCCTCCTCAAGCTGGACCATCTAAGTTTTGGGAATTGATGCAAACAAGATGTAGTAAATTTTGTTATCTTAACTTTTGGCTTCTCATCAGGAGGACCCTACAGCCTTTCACCAGGGCAAGAAGTTTCTTTAAAACACATGCTGGCTTGTTCAAGAAGATCCTGCTGAGCCTGCTGTGTTTGGGTAAGGTATTGAGAACCTGTGGAAGTGAGAGACATAATCATTTCAGAATGTAGTCTTCTGTCAAGACTACTCCTAGATGGAAAGAAGCTATTTATTCATAAGTTGATCTAAAAGGCTATATGATGTATAGCTCTTAACTACTTGTAGTGAATTGTAATGTATAGAGTTGTACTTCTAGGAATAAGTAAAATCTGAGAATAAGCTATTTTTCAAACTGTACTATTCAATAGACTTAAATATTTCTAAGAATCTGGGCTTGTCTCTATTGCAGTGTCTTGAGTAGATGAAGGGTGTGGTTCTTGTAGTCTATGAAAAAAGCCTGTAGTATATGTTACTTATTTGCTGGTTTGCCAATAAGACCAATGATATAAAATGTTTCTAAAGCATAGCAAACCTTTTGGGAATTCACTGGCAGTCCAGTGGTTAGGACCCAGCACTCTTACTGTTGGGGCCCCAGGTTTGATCTCTGGTGTGGGAACTAAGATCCTGCAAGCCATGAGACACAGCAAAAAAGCCCTGCCAAACAAGTAAACAAACAAAACACATAGGAAACCTCTGTTTAAAATATGCTGTCAATGATGTATGGGGCTTTGATGTCAATATTAGAGGCAGCTGGGATGGTGAAAATAAAAATTATATTTTGGGGTGAGTCAGGGAGCCATAAAATGAGGACTTTTATGGCTGTACTTCCTAGCAGTAGCCTGCTTCCATGCCTCTGCTCAGGAGGAAAGGTTAAAATGACTGGGGTTATAAAGTTTTGAGAAAAGATGATTTTTTTAAAAGTGTATAAAAGTAGGTGCTGATCAAGCCCATACTAAGGAATAGAAAGAGGATACCAGATAAAATAGGAATGAGATTTCATCAGGGACAAATTAAAATATGCAGCATTCAAACTAAGTTGGTTACTCCAAATCCCCCAAGAAAACAGCTAGCCATCTACCCTGGCGTTGGGAAGTGCAGCTCAGTCTGACAGGGCTGGTGGTGAGGTTGCTGGAGGGCTTTTCATGCCTTACCCAGACATTCATGACTCATTCTTCATTGGTTCCTAGGGTCTCTGCCTTGCTGATCCTTACTTTGTACTTTCTCTTTTTAGCTTATGCTGCCTACTTCCTGGCAGCTTGCATCTTGGATTTCCATAGAGCACTGGCCTTGTTCGTCCTCACCTGTTTGGTGCTTTTGGTCCTGGTTCACCGCTTTCTGAAAAGGCTCTTTGGTGAAAAATTGACGAGATGTCTCAAGCCCCTTGAAAACTCTCGCCTGAAGTTTTGGATGAAATGGTAAGATAATCTCAATATCTCTGGTCCCACAACTTGTGGGACCCAGATCCCACAATCCATTACTGTTTTACCCCTTTAAACCCCAATCCATTACCCTTTTCCTTCTTTCCTGGTTTCTGAGCTGTCTGACAAAAGTTCTCCTATACTTTACAAAACCAAGGCTCAGAAAGCAATAGCAGTGGGCCTCTGAGCACTGAACTTAGTCCAGTTTCTTAAAATCTCCTATCTTAATATTGCTTGCAGGTCAGGAGGGGTTACATTTCAGAGAAGGGTTTTAGTCTGTTTACTGTCAGGGCTGGTGTTGGAAATGAGAAAAACCTTATTCCTCTTCACAGAAGTAATCAAGGCAAAGCTGCATTAAACTGTCAAATTGATTTGGTGCTCATGTGTTTCTCCTTTAATTTCTGGATACTTTTTATGCTCTTTTCCCCCTCTAGTCCTCCAGACTTCCTGCACCCACAGGTGTCTTATAATTCCCTAGAGTTTAGCACTGTTTAGTGTATACTGAACCAAATGCTACAGCAGCCACAGCTCATCTAACTAACTATTGCATGCGCGTGTCCTTTGATCACAGACCTGGGGTGAGTGAATGACTTTCAGACTCCCTGTATGTTCCTCTTTTCTGCCTTTTGTCCAATGGATGCACAGAAAATAGCTGTTAAGAATGTTTTTAACAGTGGTCATTTGGAGAAACACCCCAGACTACAGCCTAAATTTTGGATCATTGATTTATTTGACACTGAAGAGATAGAGCTGAAGTACTTTCTTCATTAGCAGGATGGATTCTTGAAGCCAGATTTAATTCACTTTGAGTTCACAGAGAGAACAGCCCCAGTATTCAACCCTGACCTGTCCTCTATCCTGTTGTCATTGTTGTTCCTGCAGCATCTCAATGGACAGTGTGTGTGTGTTTTGGTTTTCTTTTCTTTTCACATGTGATTTGCCCTCGAATTCTTACTCCTTGAACTGAAATGACTCCAACACTCAGACTTGAGGAGACTAGTTTGTGTACTGACTGTGCATATTTGGTACATCAAGGGACCATAAGGCCATAAGTCATTGATTTGTGGCTTAGCCTTAGCCTTTATTCTGCCCCTTCAAGTGGTTGGAAACTGGGTGGAGATCCATAGGGGACTTTTCCTTCTTCTTTTGAAAATATTTTGGTTTTGCATTAGCGCAATCTTGAAGAATAAGTCTTTTTGTTACTGATATGATAGATTGAGGAAGTCATGAGATTTATGTCCTCAGATTGGACTCTTTGATCTTCCATTTGTGAGTAAAAGAGTTGAGGGGAGGGGAGAGGTGGTAACTGGGAAACCACCAGATGAATGATTCTAAAGACATGTCTCTGTGTCTAACCTATTGTGTTTATCCTTTTGATGAATTTATCCATTTGATGAATTTCTGTTTTTTAGAGGTTAAGTTGATTATTTCTTATTCATTTACTGAGTTGATGGCATTATCCTGAAATTCCCTCTCCAGGGTGTTGGCAGGAGTCTCCTTGATTGGCCTTATCCTATGGCTGGCTCTGGACACAGCCCAAAGGCCAGAGCAGCTGATCTCCTTTGCGGGAATCTGCATGTTCATCATCATCCTCTTTGCCTGCTCCAAACACCATAGTGCAGTGAGTTTGGGTTATGCAGGGGTGGGCATAGTAATACCTAGCCAAGGACCATGTGTTATTAATTACAAAGCACATGTGCCAAGTATTGATTACCAAGGCACAGAACTAAGTTCTTAACAATCTCTGGAATTTTCTCCTTCGATAATTTTGCTCTTAAGTTAAGGCTAAGGTTCTAAGAGGCCTTGGATCACTTATTTTCAAACTGAGTCTTGATATCAATTTTGTGGATACAGGCCGGTGTTAAAGAAAAAACAAAACAAAACAAAAAATAAAGAAGGAAAGAAAGAAAATAGAATACAGTAGAGAATCAACTAGTACTGCACATAGTAATCAGAGAAGGCAATGGCACCCCACTCCAGTACTCTTGCCTGGAAAATCCCATGGGCAGAGGAGCCTGGTAGGCTGCAGTCCATGGGATCGCGAAGAGTCGGACATGACTGAGTGACTTCATTTTCACTTTTCACTTTCATGCATCGGAGAAGGAAATGGCAGCCCACTCTAGTGTACTTGTCTGGAGAATCCCAGGGACAAGGGAGCCTGGTGGGCTGCCATCTCTGGGGTCGCACAGGGTCGGACACGACTGAAGCAACTTAGCAGCAGCAGCAGCAGCACATAGTAATATTAAAGTATTGGTTTATGATGCATTTATATGTATATGTGTGTGTGTCTGACTGTGTGAGATCTAACCTGTAGGTGTAAGTTTAAAAAACATATATATGTATGTGGCTCTTTGTATATCACTGCCCTGTACCACATTCTCTCTACTCCCATCTTACCCCAGATTTACTGTTAACATCCTAGATTGGTTCCAGAGTACATATACCCATGTTTAAAACACCAGCCAGGTAATTAACAAGTCTGATTTAGAACTCACATTGGAATAATGTTCTTTTTGGTCCCAGGTGTCCTGGAGGGCAGTGCTTTGGGGCCTAGGTCTTCAGTTCGTCTTTGGGATCTTGGTCATCAGAACTGATCCTGGATTTAATGCATTTCAGTGGCTGGGAGAACAGGTTCAGGTATGAGAAATCGAATGTGAGGGCACTGCTCTTTGCAAACCCTAGAGAAAGGAGATTGGGGGAAAACATGAGATCACACTGTGTCTTGTTAATGAGAGCTGGTAGGAAAGGAGAGAGTACACAGGGGTACAGCTAAGCATAGGAATGAAGAGAACTGAACTGCTGAGTCCTCTGTCTTTCACTGAGTAACTCACAGGGACATAGCCTGGTTCCCATGCTGTTAAAGGGAGGCCAACTTCAGTAGAAGCAGTAGGTCCTAGTCATACATGAGGCTGATCTTATCTTCCTTGTGTCTTTCGTGACTTCACTCTTGTTCTCTCTCTCTCCTTTTTCTTTCAGATTTTCCTCAGCTATACAGTGGCTGGCTCCAGTTTTGTTTTTGGGGATGTTCTGGTCAAAGATGTCTTCGCCTTTCAGGTCATATCTGTTTCATGAGCAAGAAAGAGGGTCAGTGGTGGTGGGTAGGGGGTGGGAAGAGGGATAAAACAGATGATGAAGACGTATGTCCAAGAAATCAGTTTGTATACCAATGACCCTAAGAAGAGGATTTGATCCCATTCATTTGGAAGCAGCATCAATCTCTTGCCCTTTGTTCAGTGCCTTACTGAAATTGGAATGAAATAGGGGTGGGAGAGGAAGGTTCAGAAAACATCTTCTTGTGGCTTAGTATTGACGGCATGATAGATTTCCAATACACTTAAAATTTATTCCTAAACTAGCTTGTGTTTAAATATCCACTGAGTATCTATACTGTATCAGCTGCACTTGTGATGAATGGAAGTTATCTTACATGCCTGAAACACAGTTTGCTTATGGCATGTTCAGTGTAGGATCTCACTGCCTGCCCCATCATTCTCATTACAGGCCTTACCCATCATCCTTTTCTTTGGATGTGTGATGTCCATCCTTTACTACCTGGGCCTTGTGCAGTGGGTTGTTCAGAAGGTGAGTCATTCTGCTATGCAGCCAGGAGGTGGGCTTTTATCATGTGATCTGTCAAGAGGCATGAAGATGACACTTACCCACTCCAGTGTTCTTGCCTGGAGAATCCCAGGGACGGCGGAGCCTGGTGGGCTGCCGTCTATGGGGTCGCACAGAGCCGGACACGACTGAAGCGACTTAGCAGCGGTAGCAGCAGCAGCATTTCATATCTTGAGCATTAGAACCAATGTGAAAAGCATACTCTTTCAAGCGTGTCTGATATCAGATGGTCAGGACCAGGTCCTGGGCAGGCTGAGGGGCACAGCTGGGAGAAAAAATGGGCTGAGCTACCATTTCATACTGAGTTTAATTTATTTTTTCTGGAAGCAAAGAGCCCTGAGTTCTGGTCCAGGATCTGTTTGTAACTTGCTTTGTGGTCTCGGCCTTGTCACTCTTCTTCTCTAGGCCTTAATTTCATTACCAATGTTAATGGAGGAGGGGTTTTGCTGGATACACTCTGAGATTTCTGCTAATGTTAATGTTTTGGGTGTTTGCGTCCCTTTAGATTGCTTGGTTTTTGCAAATCACCATGGGCACCACTGCCACAGAGACCCTGGCTGTGGCAGGAAACATCTTTGTGGGTATGGTAAGCATCCTGAGGACTTTTGATCTTTTCTCGGGGGAATAGAAAGTATGGCAGACAATGGGCTGAGAAATGTATGCTTTCCTTTTGAAAAGTCAGATAAATGAAGACTGGGGAGCCACTCATTCTGACGAAACAAAATTCAGAAGCTCAAAGGAAATGCAACTCATTGCTTTCACCCTTCATCTCTAATAATACTTATGTGATGCATGTAATGGGGACATACTTAACCACAGATCTAACTTCTTACACAGGGATTTAGGGAAATGTCCTGGTCTAAATCATCCCCCTTCAGGGACTATGAAAGGTGTCTCCTCCATATTCTGGTTTCTTCCAGTGACCTTTGTTTTCCAGGGTCTCTAAGGAGCCTTGCTCAGGGCCAATACCAAAGCTCTTCCCCGTAATACTTTTTTGATACATTTGTCTCTATGGAGTAGGTGCTCAGTATTTGCTACTGACTGATCAGCTTAACACTAGGGACAATGGCCTGTCAAACTGACAAGGAATTAGTATTGAAGTCTTTCTTTCCTAAGGTCCTAGGCTGATTAATTGTATTTGAAATGGTCTCAGAGTACTTCCATATATTTCTAGCATAGTATGCAACATTTTGCTGAAATTCTCCATAATCAATTTGATTTCCTCTGCTAGACTATGAAGGCCTAAGAGTAGGAACTTTGCCTTGTTCATAAAATGTCCCTGTCATCTCCTATAACACTAGGCACATGGTTGTCATTCTTTAAATAGTAAATATTACCTATTTTACAATACTAGATATAGTTTGCATAGTTGGGCCTTCATAATTTTATATTGTTTTCACAAATGTTATTTCTTTTGATTGTTTCATCAACGTTGGGCTTCATTCATGTAGCAGTTCATTTAATGAATACTTTTTAAGCAGTTAATAGTTATTAGTAAGTACACTGTACTCCATAAAGTCATCCATTAAGTATGCAGTTTTAGACTGAGAACCTACAAAAGAAATATACCATTTCTCATCTATAGAATTCTAATTTTTAAGTAGATGAGACAAACACATATGAAAACACATAGAACAATGCCAGCCAGGATATAATTAGGTGCTACAGGGAATGAGCTAGACATTAGGAGAGCCTAAAAGCAGAGCTCAGAGTTTGAAGGGCACCCACACTGGAGGGATATGCGCCCAGGGCTAGGATGAGCACTCTAGGGTGGGAAACTGCACCCCTCTTGAATCTGACTCTCTCCATCTTGTTTTTAGACGGAGGCACCTCTGCTCATCCGTCCATACCTTGCAGACATGACGCTCTCTGAAATCCATGCAGTGATGACTGGAGGGTTTGCCACCATTTCAGGCACTGTGTTGGGAGCCTTCATATCCTTTGGGGTAAGCATAGTCTGTTTGATCACTCCTGGGTGAGCCCAAGTCTGGGTTCTGTAGATGCTGACTCCTAAGTCTGGCCTTACAGATTGATGCATCATCCTTGATTTCTGCCTCTGTGATGGCTGCCCCTTCTGCTCTTGCTTTGTCAAAGCTGGTATATCCGGAAGTGGAAGAGTCCAAGTTCAAGAATAAGGAGGGGGTAAAATTGCCCCGTGGGTGAGTCCAATGAAGCATATAATTTGGGAGATGGTGAAGTCACATGCAGAATCAAGAGTGGTGCTGTGGTTCAGGCTCCCAGTCTCCTGGAGAGGGAGTAATATGATTCCATATCTCCTTGTGTCTACGTCTGCCTCTAGCTAATCATGTTGGTTTGTTTCTTTTGTTTAACCCTGCCATTTCCTCTGCCTTCTGCATGCCATTATCCTCTGTTCTTGTGTCAGTACATTTTCGTGGTGATTGAATTTGATACTGTGAAAATTAGTAATTTCCACAGAGAGGGTCACTAGGAACCCCTATCACCTCTTAAGCTGTTCTTGCACTCTCCTGTGCACTCCTGCACTCCTGGGGCACTGGGACATCTCTTTTCTGAGGGGCTGAGATTACTCTAGACACCGTGTTCTTCCCTTCTGCCCAATAACCACAGGAAGGAGAAGAATGTCCTGGAAGCTGCCAGCAATGGAGCCACAGATGCCGTAGGCCTTGCTACTAACGTAGCAGCCAACCTGATTGCCTTTTTGGCCGTGTTGGCCTTCATCAATGCTGCCCTCTCCTGGCTAGGGGAAATGGTAGACATACAAGGACTCACTTTTCAGGTAATGGATTCCATTTACCTGGGCAGTCCTTCTAGGGTGTATTTAAGAAGTCCTTGAATTGCACATGTCTCCTGACCCACAGTGAGCTAAGGGAGCATGGCAGGGAGAAGGGGTTAGGGGACTGAGTCAAGGTTCCAGAGAAGTCCTGGGCTCCTGATGTGAGATATCTCTTTCTCTCATCCAGGTCATCTGCTCCTATGTCTTAAGGCCCATGGTTTTCATGATGGGTGTCGAGTGGGCAGACTGTCCAATGGTGGCTGAGATGGTGGGGATGAAATTCTTCACGAACGAGTTTGTGGCCTATCAGCAACTGTCTCAGTACAAAAACAAGCGTCTCTCTGGAGTGGAGGAGTGGATCGAAGGCAAAAAGCAGTGGATTTCTGTAAGTGCCGGTCTGGAAAAGCATAAACAGTCTGTGGACAGATACAAAGTATTACACAAAAGTTTGTCTCACACACACAGATCCCTCTCCAGGGCCCCAGGCCTGACCCTAGGAAGAGTCAGGGTCAAAGCAGAGTCTGACCCAAAGCAAGAGAGTAACAGTGTGCTTAGCTTCTGTGCCTGAGCTGCCCTGAGGTCATTTTCCCTCCTCCCCCACCCCGCTCCACACTGACCCAGCTTCTCTCATAGATTTCATAGGCTCCAAAGACTTTGACAAGAACACTGGGCAAGAAACCAGGGTGGTTTTCATGTCATTATCCTTGTAATAACTCAGGGAGTGGTTATTTTCTGAGCATCCTTTCCATATTCTTTAGAGTGGTATGGACAAGATTGGGGGTTCTAAGTACTCTGGAACTTCTATCATGATTATACAACTGCACACATGGGACTAAGTTTATTTATTTTTGTTTTCCCTAGGTGAGAGCTGAAATCATTACAACGTTTTCACTCTGTGGATTTGCCAATCTTAGTTCCATAGGAATCACACTGGGAGGCTTGAGTAAGTTAATTCTTTTTCCCACCTACCCAGTATGTCAGCCAAGTCCCAGCATCTACAGTAGGCGGCCCTGGTGCTTCAGTACAAGTTGAGCCCAGATAGAGAAGCTGATGTGAAATGGTCCTCTCCATTGGCAGTTAATTTGGAGTTCAGGTAATCATGCTACCTGGCTATGTGTGGAGCCAAGGCTGGGTTTAGAATCTCAACTTCTGTTATCTTTTTTCCTCCCTGTTGGAGGCCCAAGAAACCAATTTTATTTTTCTTTTTCCTATGAGGAACACTATAATGGTATTATTTTTATTTTGCCATTAAATGGACATAGTACATAAATCAGTAAAAGTATTTTGTTTTTTGTTCAGTAGTGAAGGTACTTTCTGAAATTATGCTGCTCACCAGTTGACTTCAGAAATAAGCCTTGTGCAAGGAATCATAGAACAAATAAAAACAGAGACATATAAGGTAGATAGAGCAAGTGCTGTGAAGTGTTGGAATTAAAGTTCCAAGTCACCAGGTGTAGGAGGAATGAGTATTTTAAGCATACACAGATTACATTTAGATTGCTAAGAATATTGCTAACTGGTGATGGTTGGAGGAAATAATATGAAGAAAGTGGAGCTGTCCTTGAAGGCGGGGCAAAGAGAACTGGTGGATTCCAAGAGTTTGGAAGATCCTTGGGCTCCAAAATCACTGCAGATGGTGACTGAAGCCATGAGATTAAAAGACACTTGTCCCTTGGAAGAAAAGCTATGACAAACCTAGACAATGTATTAAAAAGCAGAGACCTTGCTTTGCCGACAAAGGTTCATCTAGTCAAAGCTATGGTTTTTCCGGTAGTCATGTATGGATGTGAGAGTTGGACTATAAAGAAAGCTGAGTGCCAAAGAATTGATGCTTTTGAACTGTGGTGCTGGAGAAGACTCTTGAGAGTCCCTTGGACTGCAAGGAGATCCAACCAGTCAATCCTAAAGGAAATCAGTCCTGAGCATTCATTTGAAAGGACTGATGTTGAAGCTAAAGCTCCGATACTTTGGCTACCTGATGTGAGGAGCCGACTCATTGAAAAAGACCCTGATGCTAGGAAAGGTTGAGGGCAGGAGGAGAAGGGGATGACAGAGGACAGGATGATTGGATGGTATCACCGACTCAGTATGAGCAAGCTCTGGGAGTTGGTGAAGAACAGGGAAGCCTGGAGTGCTGCAGTCCATGGGGTTGCAAAAAGTCAGACACGACTGAGCGACTAAAGAACAACAAATAAGAAAAACACAGCGTAGTATTTTTTATTGCACTCATGTTCTGGGCTAGAATCATGAAGTTGATTTACTTGGTAGCTGATCAAACAATTTAAAGGTGAAACAGTTTCCTTTCAGTTTATTTTCCCCTTCTGTCACACAGTTGTCTGTTTTCTAATTCTGATGCCCGATTACCACCTGATTGTGAGATTGCCCTCTAGTGGTAGAATACACACCACATGACTAAGGCTTAGATGAATGTTGCCCGTCTCATCTCTCTGGCTCAAAATTGTCTAATTCTGTCCACCCTAAGCATGCCAATTTCTAGTGAACACCCAAGGCATTTGCACTGTCTGGAGCAATGCAGAGCTTTTCTTGGTTCAGATACATCTTAGGAATGTTCACAGAACCACCGAAGTTAGAGTCAGACACACCATCCTTGACCTGGGGAGTGTCTAAGTTAGTGACCTATGAATACATATACTTCTAAGCACACCATTGGCAAGCATCTGGTGGTTGGCAGTAAGACTGCGATTCATCTGCTGTGTTTTGATACCCAGCATTCTTCTAATCAGGATTCATGTGTATACCCAGTTGCCTGGCAGGGAAGAAATTGAATTGTTTTGTTTTGTTGTCTGCAGCATCAATGGTACCCCACCGGAAGAGTGACTTGTCCAAGGTTGTGGTCAGTGCCCTCTTCACAGGGGCCTGTGTATCCCTTATCAGTGCCTGTGTGGCAGGTAAGTGTCCCAGCTTAGGCTCAGAATAACTGATTTAACCGTCTGTCTCACATATGCATGAAAAAGGCTCCAAATGTACAGTGTTTTCAATTTATACCCAGAGAATAAAGAGCCTTCAGGAACATGTGTAAAACCTTCCCCTTAGCATCTCTGTCTCCTTTATCCAGGAATCCTTTATGTCCCCAGGGGAGCAGAAACTGACTGTGTCTCCTTCCTAAACACGAGTTTCACCAACCGAACCTATGAGACCTATGTGTGCTGCAGAGAGCTCTTTCAGAGGTGAGTGAGCACTGGATCCCTGCTCGAGTCTCCTCTTTTATGCGCTCTTTCACTCAGGAATTTCTAGAATTGGGGAAAAGTAAGGTCTTGAGGGTAATCACATGGATACTGAAGAGAACATATAAGAAGGGGAATAGGTATTTGTGGTGGTCTAGATCTCTCTTCTTTTCTATTATTAGATGCATATTCACTATTAGCACTAGCATGGACAAATCATCAGTTTTACAAATGACAATACCCTGTATTGATGGGGTACGGAGAAGTGGAGGGGTAGCAGAAGTAAGGGAGGGTGGTTTCCCTGATCAGAAGTGAAGTATTTATTGTGATTTGAATATAGATATGTTGTAGGTGAAGGTTGACAATGGTCCTGAGTGGCCCAAAACTTAAGAGCTTCTTCAGACAGAAATGAAGACTGAGAGAAATAAAGTTGAAATTGACAAAATCATGATACATTCAGGTAGTGTAAAAATGAACTTGTTTACCAATTCGTGGGAAATTATTAGAATAGTTTTCCGGTTCTGTGTGTAAGGAACTCAGAGGTCACCACTCCATCTTAAGATGAAAGTGAAAAAAAGCTGAACAGTCTGAAAAATCAATAACTCTTCTTGAATCTGGAAGAAACACAAGGCAAACCGCTGACCCCAAGATTGGAGCGACAGGCAAACACAGGGAGTCGTGGTTTACTGGAGCCACAGAATCCTGTGCAGGGGCAGGAAAGCCTGAAACTGCAGTTTCTGAAGCCCTGGGGAGGACAAGGCTGAGTGTTAAAAACTCTGAGGGGACCCACTTCTCAGGGGAAACCCCACACTTTTGGAAGTTTTACCTCTTGGAACTAGACTAGGTTCTCATAGTAAATAGCGGACAAAACCCCCCTCATGCTTCTGGCAAGTGGAGGGGAAAAGGAACTATTTTGAAATACACCAAAGCACTCTGTTTTTTCAAACAAAACCTGCCTTTAGGAAGAAGTAATTAACCAAAGCCTAACCACCTGGGGTATTATCAGAATCCACCTGACCTAGAAAAAGAGAAATACCCAACTTCAACCCACTCTAGCCATCCTGTCCCATTCAAGGAGGGAGGAAAGACTGAGAAACACTTGTGAAGTTCAGAGTCCAGAGGCACAGGCTAACTAAAAGGCTGAGACCTAACCACAGGACAATAGAATGCCTTCCCTCCCCAACATCTCACCACTACATTGCTAAGGTCTATATACAGCTGTTCCTTTTATGGGTATGTCATGTCTAGTTATCAAGAAGAAATTACAAAACACACTAAAAGGAAAAAACACAGTTTGAAGAGACAGAGCAAGCATCAAAACCAGACATGGCAGAGATTTTCAGATTATCAGAGTGGGAATTTTAAACAGCTATGATTAATATGGACCTTCCCTAGTGGCTCAGTGGTAAAGAATCCACCTGCCAATGTAGGAGACACGGGTTCCAACCCTGCATTGGGAAGATCCCTGGAGAAGGAAATGCCAACCTACTCCAGTATTCTTGCCTGGGAAATTCCATGGAGAGAGGAGCCTGGAGGGCCACAGTCCATGGGGTCACAAACGAGTTGGACATGACTTAGAGTCTAAACAACAATGATTACTACACTAAGGGCTCTAATGGGTAAAGTAGGCAGCGTGCAGGAACAGATGAGCAATGGAAGTACAGAGATACAGGAATCCTACGAAAGAACCAAAAGGAAATGCTGCAGATCAAAACCACTGTAACGTAAATGAAGAATGCCTTTGAATAGCTTATTGGTAGACTAAGCACATCTGAGAAAAGCACTTCCAGCTTGAAGACATATCAGCAGAAATCTTCAAAACTGAAAAGCAAAGAGAACACAGACTGGAAAAAAACCTAAAATAGAACATTCGAGGATTATGGGGCAACTTCAAAAGGTGTAACATACATGTATTATGAATACCAAAAGGAGAAGAAGAACTATTTGAAACAATTATGACTGAAATTTTCCCCAAATTAATGTCAGGCACCAAATCACAGATCTGGGAAGCTCAGAGAACATCAAGCAGGATAAATGCCAAGAGAACTATGCTTAAACATATCATTTTCAAACGATAGAAAATCAAAGACAAAGAAAAAATACCAAAAGGAGTCAGCTGAAAACTAAGGGGAGTATATCATAACCTAAAAGAACAGTTACAGGACCCAGAAAGGAAAGATCTGAGGAACTAGAATGTTTGGTTCTGCAAAAGCAAAAGGTATGTGTACCTGTACTGATATATGGGTAAATAAAGAGAGTTCTGGAAGATGAGGCTAAAAGATCTTATAAGGCCTTCTATGAAGTGCTAAGGAATTTAGATTTGGGCTTACAGAATTCTGAACACATGCTGAAATGTTTTTTCAAAAGATCATGTTGGGTAGCCAATTGGATGTCGAGGAGACCAATAAACACATTGCTATAATACTCTCAAGTAGGAGATGATGAGAGCTGATACTAAGTAGTTGTGAGGATGAAGATGCATTAGACCAAGGAGAATCAATAGGTTTGTTTATTGAAGGAAAGAAAAGGGTAAGGAAGAGAAAGGAGTCTCAGATGTCTGTACCCTTTCTGGCTCGGGCAAGTAGATCTAAGGGCTGCCATTTATTAACTGACAAGAAGGGGATTGATTCTGGGAATGGGAGTAAAGGGGAGAGATTATGGCTTAATTCAGGTAAATATGTTGACTTAAAAGTACCTGTGGAAACATCATGTGAAGTGACTTAGGCCTGGAGTTCAGGAGAGAAATAAGAACTGGAGATAGATTTGGAAGTTGTCATTAAGTATGTGATCTTACATATGTTCACTATACAAGTAGAGGCTTGGGGACTAGCTCCTTAACAGGTAACTATGCCAGGTGAACAGATATTACCCTCCTGGGTTTGGAGGGTTTGCCTTCACCAGAGAATGCAACCAATATCTTCTGAAAAAATAATTTTTTTGCTGCACTGATAAACATGAATCATAATCTAGATAGATCATTGCTCTGGCATAGTTATGATTCCTCTGTTCTTGTGGCAGTTCAGTAGATGTCCTTGTAGGCATAATCTAAAGTAAATGAATAAGGTGAAAATTGCTAATTTTTGTTTAATGATGAGTACATCACTGAACCTCACTAAAGAATTAATAGAATACTCTTTCCTGCTCATTTCTGCCCTCAGAAATGCAACTGACTTTTTGCCTAAAGTCACTTACTGAGCATCATTAGTATCTAGAATCTGAAAGAGAATGTTTTTGTCCAGTTCATTCACAGTAAATCTTTGGAGTGACTCCAGACCAAGATGGCAACAAAGGAGGCTTGAATTTCCCTTTTGCTATGTACGCACCAAGTGTACAGCTACATGTGGAATAATTTCCTCTAAGAAAAATCAAGAAACTAGCTGAATAACTTCTATGACTGAGAAAATACCTACACTGAACTGGGTAGGAAAGGCTGAGACATACTCTCAATATAAACCCCACCCCTGGCAGAGCACCATGTAATGGAAAGGAACTCCCAACTCTAAGCTTCCCCCTAAGCAGTGAAGGGTTTAGACTACACATCTATGGCCCCAGTGTTTAAAGCTCCACTCTGCCTACCTCCCTACCCCTTCATGTTTACCCATGTAGGAGAATGAAACTGGACTCCTGTCTTATACCATACACAAAAGTCAACTCAAAATTGATTAAAGACTTGAACATAAGACCTGAAACGTTGAAAATCCTTGCAGAAAACATAGACAGCCCTAGACATTGGTCTTAGTGATGATTTTTTTTAAATAAAATTTTAAATTGTAGTATATACTTGCTTTACAATGTTGTGTTAGTTTCTGCTGTACAGCAAAGTGAATCAGCTATATGCATACATATATTTCCTCCATCTTAAAACTCCCTCCCACCCACCGCCAATCCCACCCCTCTAGGTGATTGCAGAGCGCTGATCTGAGTTCCCTGTGCTATACAGCAGCTTCCCACTAGCTATTTCACACGTGTGTATGTAGTGCATATATGTCTCTCGATTAGTCCCACCCTCCCCTTTCCCTGCTGTGTCCACAAGTCTGTTCTCTATGTCTCTGTCTCTATTCCTGCCCTGCAGATATGTTCATCAGTATCATTTTCTAGATTAATATATGATATTTGTTTTCCTGACTGATTTCACTCAGTATGACAGACTCTAGGCTCATCCATGTAACTACAAATGACCCAATTTTGTTTCTTTTTATGCCTGAGTAATATTCCACTGGGAGCTTCCTTGGTGGCTCTATGTGGTAAAGAATCTGCCTGCCAATGCAGGAGCCACAGGTGATGCTGGTTAAACCTGTCCATGGGCTCACAAAAGAGTCAGACATGACTTAGCAACCAAAACAACAGCAGCAGTATTCCATTGTGTATATGTATCCCATCTTCTGTCGATGGACATCTAGGTTGCTTCCATGCCCTGGCTTTTGTAAATAGTGCTGCAATAAGCATTGGGGTACATGTATTTTTGAATTAATGGTTTTCTCAGGGTATATGCCTGGTAGTGGGATTGTTGGGTCATATGGTTTTTCTATTTTTAATTTTTTAAAGGAACCTCTGCATGTTCTCCTTAGTGGCCATATCTACCAATTTATGCTCCCACCAACAGTGCATGAGGGTTCCCTTTTCTCCACACACTCTTCAGCATTTATTGTTTGTAGATTTTTTTGATGATGGCCATTCTGACTAGTTTGAGGTGTTAACTTGCTGTGGTTTTGATTTGTATTTCTCTAATAATTGGTGATGTTGAGCATCTCTTCACGTGTTTGTTGGCCCTTTGTATATCTTCTTAGGAGAAATGTCTCTTTAGATCTTTCATCCATTTTTTGATTGGGTTGTTTGTGATTTTGATATTGAGTTGTATGAGCTACGTGTATATTTTGGAGATTAATCCTTTGTCAGTTGTTTCATTTGCAAATATTTTCTCACATTCTGAGAGTTGTCCTTTCATCTTGTTTATAATTTTCCTTTGCTGTACAAAGCTTTTATAAACAGTTTAATTATTTCCCATTTATTTCTGTTTTTATTTTCGTTATTCTAGGCGGTGGGTCAAAAAGTATCTTGCAGTGATTTATGTCAAAGAGTGTTCTACCTATGTTTTCTGTAAGAGTTTTATAGTATCTGGCCTTACATTTAGATCTTTAATTCATTTTGAGTTTATTTTTGAGAATGGCGTTAGGAAGTGTTATAATTTCATTCTTTTATATGTAGCTGTCCAGTTTTGCCAGCACCACTTATTGAAGAGGCTGTCTTTTCTCCATTGTATTTTCTTGCCTCCTTTGTCAAAGATAAGGTGACCATAGGTATGTGGATTTATCTCTGGAGCTTTCAATCCTGTTCCATTGATCTGTACTTCTGTTTTTGTTAGTAATGATTTTTTTTTTTTGGATTTGAAACTGAAAGCAAAAGCAACAAAAACAAAAAAGAGCCAACTGGGACTTCATCAAACTAAAAAGCTTCTGCACAGCAAAAAAAAAAAAAAAAAGGTGAAAAGTCAACTAACAAAATTGGACAACATATTTGCAAAACACATATCCAGTAAGGAATTAATATACAAAATATACAAGGAACTTATATAGATCAATAGCAACCACCCCCAAATAATCCAATTTAAAAATGAGCAGAGGAATTGAACAGACATTTTTCCAAAGAAGTCACCCAAATGGTCAATGGCCAGCAGGTACATGAAAAGGTGCTTGATATCACCAACTAGCAAGGAAATATAAATAAAAACCAAAATGAAGTATCTCCTTACACCTATTAGGGTGGCTGTCATAAAGAAGACAAGTAACAACAAATGCTGGCAAGGATGTGGAGAAAAGGAAACCCTTTTACACAGTTTGTGGAAATGTAAAATGGTACAGTCACTTGGAGGTTCCTGAGGAAACTAAAAATAGAACTACCATATTATCCAGAAATCTCATTTCTGGATATATATCCAAAGGAAACAAAGTCATTATCTGTATTCCCATGTTCATTGCAGCATTATTATGGCTACTGTTGTAGCCATGGTATGGAAACAACCTATGTGTCCACTAACAGATGGAGGGATAAATAAACTGTTGTAGAAGTATACAGTAGAATGTTATTCATCCTTAAAAAAGAAAGAAATCCTGGTATTTGCAACAATGTGGATGAACATTTACACTAAGCAAAATAAGCCAGAAAAAGACAAATACTGCATGGTCTCACTTATATGTGAAATCTAAAAAAAATGAAATAAAAATTTCACGTACAGAATGGTGGTTGCCTGTGCCTAGCAGCTGGGGGGATAGGGAGAAGCTGGTATAATAGTCCAAACTTTCAGATATAAGATAATAGATCTGAGAATTTAATGTATCTCATGGTGACTATAGTTAATAATACTGTATCGTATAATTGAAATTTGCTAAGAGAGTAGAACTTGTGTTCTCATCATACACGCACAAAAGTAAATATGTGAGGCGATGGATGTGTTAATTAACTCGATGTTGGGAATCCTTTCATAATATATGCACGTCAACTCATCACATTGTATGCTTTCTATATATTACAACTTTACTTGTTAATTATACCTCAGTAAAGCTGAAACACACATACATATACAACCAAGCCTGAGCTGTTTTCTTTTTTTCCAGACTTTAAACTTTTTATTTTGTATTGGAGTATAGCCTATTAACAATGTTGTGGTAGTTTCAGGTGAACAGAGAAAGGACTCAGCCATACATGTACATGTACCCATTCTCCCCTAAACCCTCCTCCCATCCAGACTGGTACACAACTTTGAGCAGAGTTCCATGTGCCATGCAATAGGTCTTTGTTGGGTTATGCATTTTAAATATAGCAGTGTATACATGACCTTCCCAGTGTTTTCCTTTCTTAACAGGGAAGTGGCTTTGGAATATCATCTCACTTTTTTGAATATATTCAATTCTAAATCACATTACAAAGCATAAATTTTGCTTCAGTGATGTTTGGAAAGGACTATGGTTAGGAATTGGAATTGGGCACCGAAGCAGACACATTGTATAGGGTTTCTTGCTAGTACTATCTTGGGCATGAATGAAAAAATACACTTAATTCTGTCCTACTTTCTTGGTCATTGTGATTGGATTTATTAATAGGTTTCTGTTTTTGTTTTCACCTGCTTGATAGAACTTACTGATACATCTTGTTGCATTGTTTTTATCTGACCCACTGTGTGTCTCTCTGGTTTTTCATTTCAGTACTTCTCTGAATGGGACCTACAACCCTCCTTCTTTTTCTGGTCCCTGGCAAGATAAAGAATTCAGTGCTATCGCACTTTATAACTGCTGTGATCTCTACACCAGTGCTGTCTGTATCTAAAGCTGGTTCATTTCCATAAAAGTCTTAATCTGGATGGCTTTTTGATGGCAAAGGTATTTATGTACTCAGAGTTCTCATCCTATAACTAATGCACTTTGATCTTTAACAGTAAACATAAAATTTTCATTTTGGTTCACTATATGTCAGTAATGAAAATTAGCACTCATTTTTCCATTATTTGGCTGAACCAAATAAGAAATTTCTTATGGGCTCTGTTTGAGCTTAGAGTCAAAATAATAAATATTACCATATCAAAAAATATCTTACAAACCTTGCTTCTAGTTGCCATCTTAAGAATTATATGATGTAGTATGCTATAAATGTGATTTGGTATGTAATGTGTACTGAGGTAAAAAGGCTATATTTCTTGAAGTTCTGTGGATGAGCTGGGTTTATGATACTAAAGGTATACATGAAAATTATATGAATATTGAATGATAAGATTTTTCTGGTTGTCACACGTTTGTAAACCTGAAAACTCCTTAAAATCATAACATAGTAATAGTTCCTGTATGCAGACTTATAAGGAATGTCTGTTTCTTAGAGGCCCTTGTTTTATTTTAGTATTCTGCTTTAGTGCCATTTTGCTTCAAGTTTACTGACTCTTCTAAAATGATGGTTTTCGGGGGAGATGACACTGTTTCCTCCCAGAGGACATTTGTCAATGTCTTGAGGTATAATTAACTGTCACAACTTGGGGGGTGCTACTGATGTCTTCTGTTGAGTAGAGGCCAGAAATGCTGCTAAACATTCTAGTGTGCATGGTCAGCCTCCACAACAAAGAATCCTCTGGCCCCAAGTGTCAACAGTGCTCAAGCTGAGACACTCTGACTTAGAATATTTCTTATATCTAATATTATTTATAATATTATAGCCTTAAGGAAGAGTTTCAAAAGAATGTAGGAGCTCCTCAAAAAGTTATAAAATAACCGTATGGCCCCACAATTCTATTCCTTGGTATACCCAAAAGAACAGAACACGGGTGTTGAAACAAGTACGTGTACATGCATGCCCACAGTAGCAATATTCACAATAGTCAAAAGGTGGAAACAGTCCAAATGTCTATCAGTAGCTGAATGGATAAACAAATAGTGTTATGTACATACAATGGAATTTTATTTAGTCATAAAAATCATGAAGTACTGATATATCCTACATGGACGAACCTAGAAAACATTATGCTAAGACAAAGAAGCCAGACACAAAGGCTTATTATTATATGATTCTATTTTGTATGATTCCCTTTATATGAAATATTCAGCATAGATAGATCCATGGAGACAGAACACAGATTGGTGCTTGCCAAGGGGAGGTGTTGGGGAGGAGGAGTAGGGAGTTACTGCTTAATGAGTACGTGGTTTTACTGTGGAATGATGGAAATGTTTTGGAACTAGATAGAAATGGTGGTTACACAACATTGTGAATGTACTAAATGTCACTGGTTTGTTCACTTTCAAATGTATAATTTTATGTTATGTGAATTTCCCCTCAATAAATTATATATATTTATATATATATAAATACTATTTGTATGTCTCCTTAGTGAATCTGCCTTCTTCCACTTCACAATTATCTGAGTTCAGAACCTCTTGGCCTTCCTTTTTGTCTCCTTTCCTATCTTCTCTTCCTTATTTTTGGTAAGTACCAAACCACCTTACCTGTCTCCTGAGAAACCTGTATGAGAGTTAAGAAGCATCAGTTAGAACTGGACATAGAACAGTGGACTGGTTCAAAATTGGGAGAGGAGTATGACAAAGCTGTATATTGTCACTCTGCTTATTTAGCTTCTATGCAGAGTACATCATGTGAAATGCTGGGCTGGATGAAGCACAAGCTGGAATCAAGATTGCTGGGAGAAATATCAACAACCTCAGATATGCAGATGACACCACTAATGGCAGAAAGTGAAGAGGAACTAAAAAGCCTCTTGATGAGGGTGAAAGAAGAGAGTGAGAAATCTGGCTTAAAACTCAACACTCAAAAAACAAAGATCATGGCTACTATCATTACCATTTAAATAGCTGAATTCACAACCAGGGATTTACTGCGTTCTGTGCCAAATTTAGTTCACACAAGGAAGGGTATGGGATGGAGGGCTCTCCTTATCTTCTTTCAGGGCTAAGGGCCGGCATTCTCATTCTGTCTCCTGTTTGAAGTGCATCTGATCTACACTCTGGCACACAAGAAGGCCGCACTGTAACAGCAGTAAGTGTGACAACACCATCAGCAGGAGAGTCTCACAAGCAGAAAGAATGAAAAGTGAGGACTGAATGGGATCGGGACAGATGCAACGCTGCCTCCTGGGGCCAAGAGGCACTCACACACTAGCACAGCAGTGACCCGGGGTCACAAAGAGTCGGACACGACTGAGTGACTGAGCTGAACTGATGAGGGTGGAAGCCGGCTGGGCGGGCCCAGGATGTGTGTGAAGTGCTGGTCAACCCCAAGAACACGTGCTTGACGACTTTCACAACCATCTCCCAGTTTCCATCCCCAGTTAAGGAGCCCCAGGCAGAGAGGAGACAGGAGGCTGAGGAAGGGTGGGCAAGAGAAAAGATCAGGAGGACCAGGAGAAATGGAGGTTATGGAAGGGGCTGGTTAGGATGTGGAAATAAGGAAAGGAGAGTGGTGGCCTGGGTCACCCAATGAGTAGAATCTGTTCTCTCAAACACTGCACCATAAAGCCTCCTTTGTGTATATCGTTCCACTGCCTGCCATTTTTGTTTTTGTGTGTATACATCTTTCTAGACCAGTACACATAGATCTACCTCATTCATTTTCTTGGCTATCTGGTATACCATGTAAGGAGGTACGCTATTTGTGGACATTTAGGTTGACTTGGTGGCTCAGCTGGTAAAGAATCCGCCTGCAATGTGGGAGAGCGGGGTTCAATCCCTGGGTTGGGAAGGTCCCCTGGAGAAGGGAAAGGCTACCCACTCTAGTATTCTGGCCTGGAGAATTCCATGGACTGTACAGTCCATGGGGTCACAAAGAGTCGGACACGACTGAGTGACTTTCACCTTCACCAGGTTGACTTATATTTGATGGATTATTTCAAAGGCCTAACTGAGTAGGACCACGACTTAGTGACCGAACAGAACAGCTGAGGTAGACAGTTTGTGTTTGACTCCCACTCTGACTCTCCTTTGCATGCCTGACCTACTCTTGGTGAGAGTCTTTGCATGAGGTATCAGTTGGCAAACATTTAAACATTTAAATATTCCCATATTCTGTGGGAATAACTGACTTTTAAGACAGGAATGAAAAGATTAGGAGCTGGGAGATCTGGATTCAGAGGCCTGACCTGAGTCCCTTTCAAGCCCTATTCAAGTTCTTAATATCTGAAAAGCCCAACTTCCAATTCTGCTTAATGAAGATAATGATAATCATATCCACTTTATAAATTGCTAGAAATTTTGAAATAATAATAATGTATATAAAAAAACTACATAAGAAGTGAAAGTGTAAGGATCTTAAATGCAGAGCATTTGCTCCTTTATACATGAACATTTGCTTGGCATTTATCAGGCTTCTGGCATTGCTTAATGAGATTGGTGTGTACCCTCCCCCAAACCCTCCCCTTGCTCCTCCCCTCCATTTAATTCCTAAAACAATCCTTTAAGAAAGTTACTGTTGTTATCACAGTTTTCCAAAGGAGGAAATATACACTTAGAGAGATTGAGTTGCTCCCTAGAGTCACATAGTAAGTGAAAGAATCATGATTTGATCCCAGGGTCTCAAACACTATGTCTATTTTCCTCCTATCCCAGCCCTCCCTACCTTCCTTACCTCTCTAATCTAGTGCCTCAGGGGCCACCAGTTTAATCCAGATGATCTCAGCAGCTTCTAAAGTATTAATATTTATTATTTCTGAAAGACTTGTGTGCCAATCATGTCCTGCTGTGTGCCATCCTTTGTATTTTTGTCTTATTTTGCTATTTGTCTTTTTGTTGTCATCTATTGCAGCAAGTATAAAAATGATTATTATAAAAACCTCAAGGTTTTTGACAAGTCTCTCAAAACAGAATTGTCTTTACTTTTATCAACTCTTTGAATATGGAGTTCCATGATGTCAGAGACTAAGTCTGTTTTATTTGTTACCAAAGCTCTAGGAGCTAGCACTGTTCTAGCAAAATGAAACAAACAAGCAAGCAAAAAATGCACTTAATATTTGTTGAGACAAAAAAGATGAAGCTCCGAGGATTTTGGCCTGGATACCTAGGGGCCAAACACAGGGAAAGAAAGTGTTTGTTATATGAAAGAAAATACATAAAGCACTTATACTGCCTGGTACAGTGTTGTTATTATTGCTACATATGTATAATAGGTTTGGCAAGGGTATGGGTAGCAGGTAGAAAATGAAATCCAAAGAAAATAAAAATGGAGCAGAATGATGCTGGTTAGTTTGTGAATAGATGTCCAGTGAGGAATTTACAGGAAGAAAAGTTCAAAGGTCATTTAGGAACAGGGATACTTAATATTTAACCCCATGAACTTCGCCCCTAAATCTGTAGTAAAAGTCTGCTCTATATATGATCTGGTACACTTCAAGAATCCAGATGGTATCTAGTACAGATGGTGTGGTATAAGCATTTGAGTCAGCAGAGAAAGAGCAATCATCAGGAGTAAAACAGAGCTAAAAATTATAAGGAGAGAAATAGTCCAAGGAAGTTCAGAAACATTGAAAACAATGCTGGTTTTTCTTGTTTTATAAAGGATGGGAGTTCAAGACCATTTCCATTAAATTGTGGCAATTGGGGTATTCTCCAGTAGGCTGGAGGACTTTTGGGATACTAAGACAGTTAAACCTTGAGTTACACTGCTGTGGTTATTTTCTGTAAGTTGTGTTTATGTTGTATCCTCCTGGACTGTGAAATTTCACAGCTGGACTGTGAAATTTTGCATCTAGAGAGGAGAACTGAGTTGAGTTTGTATGGCATTTTTCTGCTAATGAATTTCTTTCTTTCTTTTTTTTTTAACATGAGTTCATTGGAACTAACAAAACTTTTTGTGGTATGTATGATGGCATCACTCTTCTCCCTTCTATTTTAAAACAAGGAAACTCAGGCACAGAGAGGTTAAGTACACTTGCCCTTGGTTACAGAGCTAGCAAGTACCTAAGCTAGTACAGTTTAGTGAAAATACATAGTGTAATAAGACTCTTCACTATATGGGTGAAATTTAACTTTCCAATCTCTTTTTTTCCTGTCTTAAAAAAAAACTGAGATACAGTTGATTTACAATATTATATTTTAGATGTTTTAGGTGTATAAGAGTGATTCAAAATTTTTATACTTTATACTCCATTTATGGTTAATAGAAAATATTGGCTGGGACTTCCCTTGTGGTCCAGTGGTTAAGAATCTGCCTGCCAATGCAGGGGACATGGGTTTGATCTCTGGTCTGGAAATTAAGATCCCATGTACCGCAGGACAACTGAGTCCACATCCTGCAACTACTGAGCCTGCGCTCCCTAAAGCCTGTGCTCCACAGCAAGATAAGTAAGCCGCCATAAGAAGAAGCCTGGGTACTGCAACTAGAGAGTAAGCCCTTGCTTGGCACAACTAGAGAAAGACCATGAGTAGCAATAAAGACCCAGTTCAGTTCAGTTCAGTTCAGTTCAGTCACTCAGTCGTGTCCGACTCTTTGCGACCCCATGAATCGCAGCACGCCAGGCCTCCCTGTCCATCACCATCTCCCGGAGTTCACCCAGACTCATGTCCATCGAGTCGGTGATGCCATCCAGCCATCTCATCCTCTGTCGTCCCCTTCTCCTCCTGCCCCCAATCCCTCCCAGCATCAGAGTTTTTTCCAATGAGTCAACTCTTCGCATGAGGTGGCCAAAGTACTAGAGTTTCAGCTTCAGCATCATTCCCTTCAAAGAAATCCCAGGGTTGATCTCCTTCAGAATGGACTGGTTGGATCTCCTTGCAGTCCAAGGGACTTCAAGAGTCTTCTCCAACACCACAGTTCAAAAGCACCAATTCTTCGGCGCTCAGCCTTCTTCACAGTCCAACTCTCACATCCATACATGACCACAGGAAAAACCATAGCCTTGACTAGACGGACCTTAGTCGGCAAAGTAATGTCCCTGCTTTTGAATATGCTATCTAGGTTGGTCATAACTTTTCTTCCAAGGAGTAAGCGTCTTTTAATTTCATGGCTGCAGTCACCATCTGCAGTGATTCTGGAGCCCCCCCCCCACAATAAAGTCTGACACTGTTTCCACTGTTTCCCCATCTATTTCCCATGAAGTGATGGGACCGGATGCCATGATCTTCATTTTCTGAATGTTGAGCTTGCCTTGAGAACCCCATGAACAGTATGAAAAGGCAATATCATAGGATACCAAAGAACTCCCCAGGTCATTAGGTGCCCAATATGCTACTGGAGATCAGAGGAGAAATAACTACAGAAAGAACGAAGGGATGGAGCCAAAGCAAAAACAATACCCAGTTGTGGATGTGACTGGTAATAGAAGCAAGATCCAATGCTGTAAAGAGCAATATTGCATAGGAACCTGGAATGTCAGGTCCATGAATCAAGGCAAATTGGAAGTGGTCAAACAAGAGATGGCAAGGGTGAACGTCGACATTCTAGGAATCAGTGAACTAAAATGGACTGGAATGGGTGAATTTAACTCAGATGACCATTATATCTACTACTGTGGGCAGGAATCCCTCAGAAGAAATGGAGTAGCCATCATGGTCAACAAAAGAGTCTGAAAGGCAGTACTTGGATGCAATCTCAAAAATGACAGAATGATCTCTGTTTGTCTCCAAGGCAAACCATTCAATATCACAGTTATCCAAGTCTATACCCCAACCAGTAACGCTGAAGAAGCTGAAATTGAATGGTTTTATGCAGACCTACAAGACCTTTTAGAACTAACACCCAAAAAAGATGTCCTTTTCATTATAGGGGACTGGAATGCAAAAGTAGGAAGTCAAGAAATACCTGGAGTAACAGGCAAATTTGGCCTTGGAATGTGGAATGAAGCAGAGCAAAGACTAATAGAGTTTTGCCAAGAAAATGCACTGGTCATAGCAGACACCCTGTTCCAACAGCACAAGACAAGACTCTACACATGGACATCACCAGATGGTCAACACCGAAATCAGATTGATTATATTCTATGCAGCCAAAAATGGAGAAGCTCTATACAGTCAACAAAAACAAGACCAGGAGCTGACTGTGTCTCAGATCATGAACTCCTTATTGCCAAATTCAGACTTAAATTGAAGAAAGTAGGGAAAACTGCTAGACCATTCAGGTATGACCTAAATCAAATCCCTTATGATTATACAGTGGAAATGAGAAATAGATTTAAGGGCCTAGATCTGATAGATAGAGTGCCTGATGAACTACGGAATGAAGTTTGTGACATTGTGCAGGAGACAGGGATCAAGACCATCCCCATGGAAAAGAAATGCAAAAAAGCAAAATGACTGTCTGAGGAGGCCTTACAAATAGCTGTGAAGAGAAGAGAGGGGAAAAGCAAAGGAGAAAAGGAAAGATATAGGCATCTAAATGCAGAGTTCCAAAGAATAGCAAGAAGAGATAAGAAAGCCTTCTTCAGTGATCAATGCAAAGAAATAGAGGGAAACAACAGATTGGGAAAGACAAGAGATCTCTTCAAGGAAATTAGAGATACCAAGGGAACATTTCATGCAAAGATGGGCTCAATAAAGGACAGAAATGGTCTGGACCTAACAGAAGCAGAAGACATTAAGAAGAGGTGGCAAGAATACACGGAAGAACTGTACAAAAAAGATCTTCACGACCCAGATAGTCATGATGATGTGATCACTAATCTAGAACCAGACATCTTGGAATGTGAAGTCAAGTGGGCCTTAGAAAGCATCACTACGAACAAAGCTAGTGGAGGTGATGGAATTCCAATTGAGCTGTTTCAAATCCTGAAAGATAATGCTGTGAAAGTGCTGCACTCAATATGCCAGCAAACTTGGAAAACTCAGCTGTGGCCACAGGACTGGAAAAGGTCAGTTTTCATTCCAATTCCAAAGAAAAGCAATGCCAAAGAATGCTCAAACTACCGCACAATTGCACTCATCTCACATGCTAGTAAAGTAATGCTCAAAATTCTCCAAGCCAGGCTTCAGCAATATGTGAACCGTGAACTCCCTGATGTTCAAGCTAGTTTTTGAAAAGGCAGAGGAACCAGAGATCAAATTGCCAACATCCGCTGGATCATGGAAAAAGCAAGAGAGTTCCAGAAACACATCTATTTCTGCTTTATTGACTATGCCAAAGCCTTTGACTGTGTGGATCACAATAAACTGTGGAAAATTCTTCAAGAGATGGGAATACCAGATCACCTGACCTGCCTCTTGAGAAATCTGTATGCAGGCCAGGAAGCAACAGTTAGAACTGGACATGGAACAACAGACTGGTTCCAAATAGGAAAAGGAGTACGTCAAGGCTGTATATTGTCACCCTGCTTATTTAACTTCTATGCAGAGTACATCATGAGAAATGCTGGACTGGAAGAAACAGAAGCTGGAATCAAGATTGCCGGGAGAAATATCAATAACCTCAGATATGCAGATGACACCACCCTTATGGCAGAAAGTGAAGAGGAGCTAAAAAGCCTCTTGATGAAAGTGAAAGAGGAGAGTGAAAAAGTTGGCCTAAAGCTCAACATTCAGAAAACGAAGATCATGGCATCATAAAGACCCAGCACAGCCAAAAATGAAAAATCAATAAATAACAAGTAAATATTGGCTATATTCCTTGTATACGATATATCCTTATAGCTTATTCACTTTATGCATAGTAGTTTGTACGTCTTAACGGCCGATCCCCCTACTAGTTTATTTTCTGTATCTTTGAGTCCTTTTCTTTTTGTTATATTCACTAGTTTGTGTTATTTTTTAGAGTCTACATGTAAGTGATAACATTCAGTATTTGTCTTTCTCTATCAGACGTATTTCACTAAGCATGATACCCTCCAGGTCCATCCATGTTGTTGCAAATGGCAAAATTTCATTTTTTTAAAAAATAGCTGAGTAGGAATTCATCCAGTCTCCTTACCACTGTCTCATGCCACTCATCCATGTACACAGTGATCACAGAGATCTATAGGCCTTCCCTAAGAAATTTACAACTCAGTGACTTTGAAAGAGGCCCCTAATCTCTCAGACCCGCTGTTCTCACAGTTGTACTAATGAAGATTAATGACTTCATTAAAGGATTGTTGTGGGGATTAAATTTCCTAACTTTAAGGCATCGAAACACAGAGATGTTTAAGGAATGTTCTCTCCTTGATTCCCTGACTTTATTTCTCTTTCCTGTCTTTCAACTTTAAGTTCAGTACTTTCTGCATAACTCTACCATATATTTCTTATATCTCTCTGCAGCTTCAGTGGCACCTGGCTTCATGTCTGGTGCATGCCCCAACTCCTCTCCTGAGGCCAAAGGTAGTCTGAGAAGGATGGGGCAAAGGACTGGGTTAGTTCTGGCTGGTAGTTGCTGAGGGTGGCCTGAGGGTACCACATTTAAGGTACCACACCAAAGATCAGAAATGATGGAGCCAAAGCTGTTTTCAGGTAATGGAGATGATGTACATCCAGGAACAGGGGCAACTAGGCCATCAAAAGGTTTCAGACAAGTACCAGACACTCTTGATAAACAGTTGTTATCATCACTAAGAAAAACATGATTTAGGAAATTCACTAGAAACCACCCAGGTTACAACTTATATATTTTTTATTAGATCATAACTTCTATCAGTTTTTATCTTTAAAAGTTCAACCCTTATATCCAGAACAGTAAAGGCATATTTTATGAAAGCCCCAAATTCACTTTTGACTATTTCAAGGCTCATGTCTATCACATTCATCACATAGATTTACCTTGACTATAAAAATCCTTTCCATATATTTTAAACAGGAATCAAAACAAAATATTGAAGCCATTTTTAACACATAGAACAGCAATTTCTTTGCTGAAATCATATTTCCATTTGTCAAGAGCTGTTGTTCCATCGAGGGAAGTAAGCATTATGTCCATGGCAGTGACTGTCTCATAAAGAAAACATAGAGAAGGGAGCCCTCTTTTCCACAGAGACAAGACTAAGGTTTGAATTAATCATTAAGTGAATGATATTTATTTATGATTAACCAAACTTAGAGGATCATGTAGCAAATTTCCCAAAGAAAGTATTATCCTTCAGATATTCATTTGACATTTGAGGTCTCCTGTATTCATGGTTTCAGAAACAAATTTATGACTCCATGAATGGGCAAATTATCCTTCAGCTACATGGCTATGATTTATAAACAACAACAAAAAATAACAATTTATTTCCTTAGTGGATTTCAGAGACAAGTTAAATGTTTAAAATATTTAACTTAAAAATATTTAAAATATTTTTAAGGTGGTGAAACAATGAAAGGCA